>NC_141554.1:150361876-150661876 GCF_021556685.1 Rattus norvegicus
ACTCAGAAAACACTATGAACAGCACAAATTGATAATCACCACAGTCTTGAACATAATTAAATGGCTAATTATACATTTAAAAAGAGCAAAGCTATAATAAATTTTAACATAAAAGTTGGATGACTTATTTGAGCACTTGGGTAGGTAAAAAGTTCCTAAATTTGTGAATAGTAATAGTTACAAAGCTAAATTCTTTTAGCCAAAATTTAAAAACTTCAGAGAGCAACATAATTAAGTGATTTATAAGACATATCCTAGAAGGGTCCTACACACACACACACACACACACACACACACACACACACACACAAACACACAATTTGCTCTTGCAGAATACCATTTAAATGGTCCCTGAAATGATATATTGATTTAATCTAGTTTAATAGTCACATAAATATAATTGTATAAAAATACTGTATAATACAACACTATCATATATATAATTTTGGTTTTAAATGTCGATTGATATATGTTTAAATGTAAAACATCCAAAGTGTAATAAATGCAAGTTAGGAAAACAGTTCGAATTTTGAGAATAGTTTAGATAAAATATATACAAGAACCCCTAGAGATGATCCAAATATTAACTATTAATCAAGGACATGTCAATAAATATCTTATTGTTTCCCTGCAGTCTAAGCAGTGCAATAATTTAAAAAAAACTTAACTATTCAAGTCATAAATACTTAAAATTGAGACCTCCATATACTTACATAGAAGTTGAAACTACACAATAAAATCTGAAATCAATTTGAAGTTTTTAAAAACTTAATAAAATTTGAAAATCCATGTCAAAATATGTTTGCACAGGGAAGTTGTATGTCCACTAATGTGGAAGATCCTTCCCCTAATGAATGAATATTTCAAGGAGCCAATCACTGGGCAAATAGGTGGGGCTTCCAGGTAGGAGAGGGGAAGAGGGGAAATAGGAGACAGGAGACAGGATGGAGGACAAAATGTGGGGAGTGGAGGCTCAAGATTCAAGCAGCAGATCTGCTATAGGAGGCTTCATAACTTAGTATGGCTTATAAATTAGGATGCTAGTTGCTGCATCCAGTGATTGTGTTACGTGTTGATTCTAAACTTTTTCGTGGCATTTTCCTTCACGTGACTATTAGACTGGGTTCCATAAAGAGAGGTACAGTGGCAAAGCATGGGTTTGCGAGAACTGTACCCCAACTAACCTGGGAATTTTGCAGCCTATGGCTGGTGTGGCAGTGACCTATCATGGAAAATTAGCGAACCGGGTGGAGAGATTTCAGAGCTCTGGGTCAAAGAGCCTGTCAGTATGAGAACAGGTTGGCCAGTCTGCTGGGCTGATAAGAAGCTAGTGTGACCACAGGTGCCCTGGAGGCGGTAGAGTGGATTTTTTTTTTTTAGTGTTTTCATGTTACACACTAAGATAAAAGTAAACAAATTTGGTTACCTTTGCAAACTTAAGCACACACAACAAAAGAAGAAATCTTTTCCATATAACTTCACTGGTGAATGTCAGAAATACACTGTGTGACAGAAGCTAGCCAGTGACAATATATACGTATTTATTTAAGAAATTCTAGGAGGTAAAAAATTTAATGTCAGAAAACACATTAACAGTTGACAAAGTCTGGGGATACAGATTAAATTAAATACCCCAATTGAAATTTCTCTGGAATGATCATATTTTGATTTTTACAAAGATATACAGTTTGAAAACCTTAAAATATATGCTACCAGTCCATTTATTACAAGTAAGTTTTTTAATATAAAAAAGTAAGAGTTGTATAAGAGACTTAGACAAATCATTAATTATTTTCTTATCACCTAAATAAATTTTCTGAGAGGAAACTGCTCAGTCTTTCCCAGTATATCTTTCTTAACAGCTGTTACATTTAAAAATTATTAAAACAGACATGCCCTGAAAGGATATTTTTAATGTCTAGATGCTCTGCTATAATATCAAAATAGATTGCATAGAAAAATAAGGCACCATAGTTGTGTGTAGCTAAAGGGCTATTTCCTAACCCTAAAGGCCATTTTCAAATGCCAGAGTCAATTTTCAATGGCTTATGCTGTGAATTGGTTGTATAGTCACTCCCTATTCAGAAAACAAGTTTCACTCATGTTCTATACCTGATGTAGCCTAAGAAAATAAAACTTGAGTTTTGCGGGTTTCATTTCTAATTGCTTTATTTCATAGAAGAAAGATGATTTTAATATTTAAAATAAAAAGTAATTAAAAACTAAAAATACTAGAAGCTCATGTTTAGAGAAAATATCCAAATTTGCTACACTTCTTTGATATCATCTAGAGGAAATCTCTTTATTATTTACGGAATATATACTTAGACAATAGGAAGTCCTGCTGTGACTACATGAAGCTGCAGAAGAAAGACAATCAAAAGGCAGATGCTTCAGTCCTCCTAAGAAGGGGGAACAAAAATATTCATAGGAGGAAATGCAGCGACAATTTGGAGCAGAGACTGAAGGAAAGGCCATCCAAAGACAACCCCAGCTGGGGACTCATCCCATATACAGAAACCAAATCCAAACACTGTTGCAGATGCCAAGAAGTGCTTGCTGACAGGAGCCTGATATAGCTGTCTCCTGAGAGGCACAGCCAGAGCATGACAAATATAGGGCAGGTGCAAGCCACCAACCATTGAACAGGAAATGGCGTCCCCACTGGAGGATTTAGAGAAAGGATTGAAGGAGCTGAAGGGGTTTGCAACAATACCAACCAGGGACCAAACCACCATCCAAAGAGTACACATGGACAGACCCATGGCTCCAGCTGCATATGTAGCGGAGAATGGCCTTGTTAGGTACCAATGGGAGGAGAAGCCCTTGGTCCTGCCAAGGCTCGATGCCACAGTGTAGGGGAAGGTCAGAGTGGGGAGGTGGGAAGGGGTAGGTAGGTGGGTGGGGGAACACTCTCGTAAAAGTAAGGGGAAGGGATGGGATAGGGGGCTTATGGATGGGAAACTGGGAAAGGTGATAATTTTTGGAATGTAAATTAAAAAAATCCAATAGGAAGAAAAAAGTCCTGCTGTAAGAGATGCACAATGACTACAATGCACATGCAATAACATCTTGTAACTCTCTTCAGACTCTGTTGTCTTAGTGGATATTAATTTTTCAGGAGGCAAATCCAGGTGGGTCTAATCACTTTGGTTACCAGATCCTAACTATAAAATTTATTTTTTTTCACCATGATGGAAGAATAACAAAGAATATCAAATAAATTTGCTCAGTTTTCTACATGGGGTGTTCTAGATTAGACTGTTTGTCAATCTTATTGCAGGACATATATAAATGCTGCATTCTCAGGGACTGAACCAGAAGAAATTGGTGAGAAGACCTCGGGAGTATCTACTTCAGATTTTGCTACCACTGTGTATTTAGTTCGTTTTTTAAAAATTGATTTTAAGAGATTTAGAGGACTGTGATTGGGAATACAGTTATATATTGAAAATAATATTTAGTTTTTTTACAAAATTAGTTTTTAGTATGTGTTATAGAATATCTCCTGTAACTATGTACATGAACATATGTGAGTATGTACTTGTATGAAACAGTTTACAGATAAAACCTTGTCCATTAGAAAACCAATGTTCAGCATTCATTTATATAATCCTTATTACTTAGCATGCTATACTATAAGTTTATGTGATTATTTGATATAAGATATTTCAGCACTTTCCATTTGAATCATACAGACAAGTGGAATGACTTTTTTTTTGTTCTGCTTGAATAATATATACAGTCTTGAGACAGTAATGCCAATGCTCTGAGTAGGATTCATGGTCTATAGCCTTCTTTTTGGTTCAAGTCACAAAAAGATAGATATGGTATTACATTTGACTTAAAACTAATATTCAAAATATTTAAGAGATAACATAGAATTGAGGATTTTAAATACATATTATTTATAGGTGATTTATATAGAACATGTTTTTTTCCCTTAATATAAAGTAGCACTACTATATTGTCTCATGTGTAGTTAGGAAGGTATTTAGAAGATAGCATAGTATCTTTCTGCATTCTTCAGAGTAGTGTCCACACAAATGTCTGGAATTACTTGCTGCTGAAATGTGCTAGTCAAAAAGGAATGCATCCCCCCTGGCCATTTCTCCATTAGACATTTAGAGACTTCTTTCAATGACATCTATATTTTTCTAGTTTTTTTTTTTTTGTAGTCAAAGAAAGAAATTTCTGTGTGGGTTCCTTAAAAATATATGTCATTCATTTTAAACTTTTGGGAAGAGACCAAAACATCCTTTTTCATATAGTCACCATCAGTACTCAGTAATGGAAAATTAAATATTTGCTTTTAAAATGTATGCCTATTTTCTTTATAAATTCTGAAAAGGTCTTTTGGTTTGATCATTGAACACATTAAAAATTAGAAACTCAAGACTTTTTTTTAAACTTAAAACTTAAAGTATATAGATTTGATTTCTACAAAAGAGAAGAAAAGATCTTGGATGAAGGAGATACCCCAGAATCAATTGTGGTGATCTTAGATGTGACTCAGTACATTAGGGATGTGGTACCTGAAGAGGCCACCCCCTGTAATCAGGTAGGAATCCCAGTGGAGTAATAGAAACAACGAAACAACCACATTATGTTCAACCCAAAATGTATCCTGTCTACAATGCAGGTATGGGGAATGGGATGAGTCCCCAGCTGGGGTTGTCTTTGGATGGACTTTCCTTCAGTCTCTGCTCCAAATTGTCGCTGCATTTCCTCCTATGAATATTTTTGTTCCCCCTTCTTAGGAGGACTGAAGCATCTGCCTTTTGATTGTCCTTCTTCTGCAGCTTCATGTAGTCACAGCAGGACTTCCTATTGTCTAAGTATATATTCCGTAAATAATAAAGAGATTTCCTCTAGATGATATCAAAGAAGTGTAGCAAATTTGGATATTTTCTCTAAACATGAGCTTCTAGTATTTTTAGTTTTTAATTACTTTTTATTTTAAATATTAAAATCATCTTTCTTCTATGAAATAAAGCAATTAGAAATGAAACCCGCAAAACTCAAGTTTTATTTTCTTAGGCTACATCAGGTATAGAACATGAGTGAAACTTGTTTTCTGAATAGGGAGTGACTATACAACCAATTCACAGCATAAGCCATTGAAAATTGACTCTGGCATTTGAAAATGGCCTTTAGGGTTAGGAAATAGCCCTTTAGCTACACACAACTATGGTGCCTTATTTTTCTATGCAATCTATTTTGATATTATAGCAGAGCATCTAGACATTAAAAATATCCTTTCAGGGCATGTCTGTTTTAATAATTTTTAAATGTAACAGCTGTTAAGAAAGATATACTGGGAAAGACTGAGCAGTTTCCTCTCAGAAAATTTATTTAGGTGATAAGAAAATAATTAATGATTTGTCTAAGTCTCTTATACAACTCTTACTTTTTTATATTAAAAAACTTACTTGTAATAAATGGACTGGTAGCATATATTTTAAGGTTTTCAAACTGTATATCTTTGTAAAAATCAAAATATGATCATTCCAGAGAAATTTCAATTGGGGTATTTAATTTAATCTGTATATGACAAAGTTGAATTGATCAATTTCTTTGGGCAGGGAGTACTCCACTAACTACTTGACAACTAAGTGATCTTTCATTCCCATTTTGCAGAGTAGGGAAATAAAACTGGAACAGTTGGGGATTCTCTTCAGGGCTTATCCCAGGATCTGCTATCTAAGGTACTAACCTACATTGTTGTTTTACTTCCTTAGTCAAGCACACTCGCAAAGCCCTGGCATAGAAGTCTTGCTTCAACGGTTTTCAAGTACCCTCCCTACTCTTTTCAGAACCATTAATTGCCTGAACCCCAACAACCTAGAGTGTCTGAAAGGGATTGTGTTCCTACATGACCCTGAGTAATGTCATAGATACTCCCAGCAAGGTACCACTTTCTTTTGGTGAGTTAATTATGCTGGACTAGTTTGGAAAATTGGGCTCTGGTTACAGATTTATTCTGACTTTAGCTTGCCTTGCTGAAGTTCTAATTAACTCTTTTCACTCCCCTTCTTTTAGTGCTGTGGTCTGTGTATGAAACTCTCTTGTTCAAAAAAAAAATGTCTTAAATGTTGAAGCCTTTGCCCCTGACACAAGCCATATTCAGAGATATGGTTGAGGAAGATGAGTGGATCATGAGGATATTGGTGAATTAATGTACATGAATTCAAAATTTGATTATTGGAATGTTGTAGATCTGTGGAAGATATGACCTGTTCAAAAGAAATTCTCTCAGGCATGTCACGTCAGAATTTATTTATATCTTTCCCTGGCCCTACCCTGTTACTGCCCTCTCCTTCGGGGTTGCCTTGAGATAAATAGATGCTTCATCTACATACTCCGCCATTAGACTCTTTTTGTCTCACCTCAGGCTCACAATAGCAGAGTCAACTTACCAGTGATTAAAAGTCTGAAACTATTAGTCAAAATAAATCTCTCCTCTTGAGTGTTGGACATAGTGATGGAAATTTTCCATGCCTTGATAGCATGTTATAACCTCTGTGTCACTAATTGCTTCCTGGAAGTTCTGAGCCAACTAGTATGATTTTTTTCATCATCATAGAATTTTTTTCTTACTTTAGCATATTAACTTTCTTATAGTAACCAGAAGTGTAGCCAGTCATGAACTGTGGTAGGATCAATGATGCAGAGATAGTTAAGAAGAAAAGAACAGTAGCCTACCAAGAACCTGTTTGATGAATTAAAAAAGGAAGACCATCCTATGGGCAAGAACCAATCGCTGGCACTAATAATGATGCTCAGTTATGCTTGCAAACAGAATGCTAGCATAACTGTCTGCTGAGAGGTTCTACTCAGCAGCTAACTGAACCAGATGTGAAGGTGCACAGACAAACATTAAGTGGAGCTTGGGGAGTTTTATGGAAGAGTCAAGGGGTAGGGTTGAGGGTCCTAATGAAGACAGGTACTCAACAGGAAGAGCAACAGAGTCAACTAACCTGGACTTTTGAGGCTCCCAGAGATTGAACCACCAGCTAAAGAAGCAAGCATAGACTGTACCTAGGTTCCCCTACATATATGTAACAGGTGTGCACCTTGTTCTTCATGTGGATCCCCCAAAAGTGAAGTGGGTTTTCCCTGAACTTGTTGCCTGCCTGTGGATCCTTATTCCCATAACTTGGCTAACTTGTCTGGCCTCAGTGGGAGAAGATGGGCCTAGTCCTGCAGTGATTGATATGACTACTCACATGCACGCATGCGTGTGCCTCTTGCTCTCTGTCTTTCTGTGTGTTTCTCTCTCTGTCTATGTCTCTGTGCCTCTGTGCCTCTGTGTCTGTCTGCTTCTCTCTCTCTCTCTCATGTGTGTGTGATTCTGAGGGAGAGCTTCCTATTCTCAGAGTAGAAGGGAAGGAGAAAATAATGAGAGAGAAAGAGAGAGAGAGAGAGAGAGAGAGAGAGAGAGAGAGAGAGAGAGAGAGAGAGAGAGGCAACTAAGCAAATTAAATAGGTTGTTAGAAGTGGTTAGGGAGCATCATTCAGAGGAAGTGACACTTTTAACGAGTTAAAGATTAAATATAGTTTATTTAAATGAGCAAACTGGATGAGGATATTTTAGATGAGATAAAGCAAACATATACAGACCCAGGCAGGAGTATGTTTAAATCTGTAATGCTGGAAGATAAAATATTGAGAATAGCTGGGGAGACAGGCAGATACAAAGATGTAAGAAATCTTATGTTTTATGTGCAGGTGTTGTGATTTCACATAATCAACTATTTTCTAACCTTATCATTTGCCCAGGAACATGGAACATTTATTTCTGGAGCAGTCCTTCCAGTTCCAGTCCTGACTTACTGTCGTTCCTTCATTTCCCATCAAATTTGGGGTACTGGCTCTCCTATTACATACATTCATCATTGTTACTTAGAATGCTAAATGGTACAGCAAAAAGTCTAACTATCCAGAAAAAAAATTAGACAATTTTCACAAGTTCTTAACATTGGAAAATTCTCTCCACATTACTTACATGAAAAAAGAATAAATGAATAAACTTTAAAAAGCCATATGTTCCAAAAGGTAATTTTAACAAATCGAGTCGCAGAATTTCTGAACATTTTGTTTGCATCAACGTATGTGCGTGTAGATATTAATTTCCTGAATAGAAGGGAAAACATACATATTTTCCAAGTTTCAAATAAAACTGGCAACCTTTCTAGTTGAGTTTGTGTAGAGCTGTAAAGTGGAAGAAAGCCTGAAATTCCACACACACAGATCACAAAGAACATAAGACACAACTTATTCTTTGGAACTACCTCATCTCACTGGTACTTCAGAGTAAATTCAGCTGCCATTGCACTTAGAAGCTAATGACTGCATGGCTGTCAAAATAAAAAATGGAAATGAAATAGAATGGGGTCAATAAAGTGATTAGAATTAATGTAACTTCATTTTTTATCGGAAGCATCAATTCCTTGGTATTTTAGAGCAGCAGGCATTTCAGAAAATATTGCATTGGAAAGAAGAAATGTGGGGAGATATTCTTTCACTCTCCCTTTTCCTTTTACTTATTCACTTTTCATCCTGCTCACTGTCCCCTTCCAGTCACCCCCTCCCACACTCCCTTGCCCATTTCCCCTTCCCTTCTCTAAGCATGTGTGAGTCTCCTGGGTATCCCCCACCCCTGGCACTTCAAGTCTTCTCAAGGCTAGGCATTTCCTCTCCCACTGAGACCAGACAAGGCAGCCAGCCCAGCTAGTACAATATATCCCACATACAGATCCTGGCTCCAGTTGTTTGGAACCCAAATGAAGTTCCAGCTACACATCTGATATATATGTGAGGGAAGGCCTAGGTTCAGCCTGTGAATGATATTCTTTAGTTGATGATCCAAAGTCTGGGAGCCAAAGGTATTCAAGTTTATTGACTCTGTTGGTCTTCCTGTGGAGTTCCTATTCATTTTGGGGCCTGTAATCCTTCCTCTTATTCTTCCTTAAGAGTCCCTTATCTCCATCCACTGGCTGTCATTGACTATATCTATCTGAGTCTGCTGTTGAGTGGAGCCTGTCAGAGGACAACATGTTCCTGCCTGCAAGTATAACAGAGTAGCATTAAACGTATTAGGACTAGAGCTTGCCCATGGAGTGGATCTTAAGTTGGACCAGTTATTGGTTGGTCATTTCCTCTGTCTCTGCTCCATTCCCCATACCTGCATTGTAGACAGGATACATTTTGGGTTGAACATAATGTGGTTGTTTCGTTATTTCTATTACTCCACTGGGATTCCTACCTGATTACAGGGGGTGGCCTCTTCAGGTACCACATCCCTAATGTACTGAGTCACATCTAAGATCACCACAATTGATTCTGGGGTATCTCCTTCATCCCAGATCTTTTTTCTTATTGTGGAGATGCCCCACCACACCACTTCCTCATCTCAGTCAGTTACAGTTACATGTCCTGGTCTGCCCCACAACTGACCCCGAATCCCCTGTTCTCATCCTTATTCCCCCTCCCTCTCAGTACTCTTCCTCTACCTGCCACTTATTATTATTTTATTCCCCATTCTAAGAGACATTCAAACTTTCTGACATGGGCCCTCATTCTTGTTTAGCTACTTTGGACCTTTAGAAAGTAGCATAGTACCTGTATTTTATTTTATGGCTAATATCCACTTATAAATGAATATATACCATGCATGTCCTTTTGGGACTAGGTTACCTCACTCAGGATAATAATTTCATATTCCACCTATTTCCCTGCAAAATTAATGGTGTCTTTGTTTTTAGTATGTGAATCATATTCTATTATATAAGTGTATCACATTTTCTTTACCCATTCTTCAGTTGAGGGACGTCTCGGTTGTTTCCAGTTTCTGTCTATTACTAATAAAGCTGCTATGAGCAGAGTTGATCAAGTATCTATGTGGGATGGTAGAGGATCTTTTGGGTATGTGCCCAGGAGCCAGGTGTTGAGGTAGAACTATTCCCAGTTTTCTGAGAAACCACCAGATTGATTTCCAAAGGGGTTGTACAAGCTTATATTCTCATCAGCAGTGGAGGAAAGCTCAGCAAAGCAGCTGAATACAAAATTAACTCAGGGAAGAGACTTTTCTTGATTCTGTACTTATATGATTCTCAAGTTAAGTGTGGTAGTTTTACAGGCCATGTAATGGATTTGAAGCATATTACATTTATTATAACATTTATTTAGTAGGGGAGATGTATATACAAAAAGAATCATGTGAAAGAACAATTTTCCTTGACTGAGTTAGTTCAAGGAATCAAACTCAGGTCATTGTGCTTGGTAGAAAATGTCTTTACCTAGTAAGTCATTTAACTGGAAATACTATGACATTTCCAAGAGAAAAAAAACTCCTAAGTATTGATGCTCTTTTGATATACAGAAACCATCTGATTTTCATAAACTCAAATTTAGCTCATATCTTTAGAGTTAGTTCTTGCCTACCTGTAGAAACCTGTGGACTTAACAAGTGGTAATAGGAAGATTGCTGCCTTAAATAGAAGCTATAAGAACTGAACATCCTTGTCATGTTTCTGTCTTAGAAGTGAAGCTTTCCTCTGTTCCCTACTAAGTATAATAAAAACTGTAGTTGATGCTTGCTTTCATTCTGCACTTGATTTATTGAATGCTGTTATAATAAAATGTATTGAAAGATATAAAAGATATTAAAGTCCAGTGACTTTTTGACTCTACAAAAAGAGTATCAAGTATTTTATCGTTTGATTCTGTTTGTATAGTTTGCTACATTTATTGTTCTGTATGTATCATAGCATCCTTTTATCTCAGGAACAAATCTATTTTATCATAATAAGTGATATTTTCAATATTTTTTTAAATTAGTCTTCCTGGAAAATAGGTGATTGTACTACAAACTATGTGCATCTAGGATATCAGGCTTTATTTGTATTTTCTCAGAAAGTTCTTATATTGAATTTTGTTTCAGAATAATGCCAACCATCTTTATTGCTACGTATTTCCACATATTTCCTCTCTGCCAATACTCCCAATGTTCATCATAAGATAGCACAGAAGTAAAGACACTACTTATCCCAGGCAGGATGCTGAAGAAAAGGGATTGTCATCCTTTTTGCTTGGAGAAAAGCATAATCACATTCTGTCTCTCTTTATATGCTATATGTTCAGTAAGATAGCTCAATCTCTTTCTTTTGTGTGTGTGTGTGTGTGTGTGTGTGTCTGTCTGTCTGTCTGTCTGTCTGTCTGTCTGTCTATGGGGGGTTGGAATACACGCAGATGGGTGCTATTTTGACTTTATTAAAAAGAAAACACTATAGTTGGGTGCTATTCCACTGATCCAGGACATTTTAAATGGTGTGACTTCAAAATATGTAGGATAATGAAGAGGAAGGATAGACAGGCTGTCTCTCCATTACAAGAAATCGTTGGTGTATCCTTTAAGTTTTCTGAAAATGCCTCATCATTAGATCATTAGCTATAGATGTAGGTCATTCTGTGTCTTTCCTTCATTGACTTGCTCACCACCACAATTTGTAGAACTCAGGTGTTGCTGTAAAAATAAAAAAGTGGCAGAACTGATTTCTGCTTGGATCCACAGGAGCCCAGTGCTCCAGCTGTTTCTCTGACAGCTGCTTTCACACAGGGTGCCCTTGGCGGTTTGTTACCACACCTGACACACACACTGCATTCTGCTGGCTGTTCTAGCATGGCACCAAGCAACACTAGCCCTAGGCATTCTATAGCCTAGCATAGCTTCCAGAACTGAAACAGGTTGTCTTTCTGTCTACCCAGAACTTTGCTCACAACACCTGTAGCCGTGTAAAATCAAAGCTCTAGAAACTTATACTTTAACAATTAGATTTATATGTTAAATTCTCAATCTACAATACACCCACAGAATAAATTCACTGCTAATTAATAAATATAGAAACCTCCCACCTAGACAAGATAAAATTGACCTAGACCACCTGGATGGGAATCATCATCCTCTGTCTCCATCTTCTTTTTCACTCCTCCTCCTCCTCTTTCTCCTCCTCTTTCTCCTCCTCTTTCTCCTCCTCCTCCTCCTCCTCCTCCTCCTCCTCCTCCTCCTCCTCCTCCTCCTCCTCCTCTTCTTCTCTCCTTCAGAGACTTTTCTACACCTACCCTTCCTTCTCATCCAATGATAGGCTTTGCTTTATCCTGGACCTGCCTTGCTGCACAAAGGCATTGTCCTACACTTAGGTATAGATAACCCTAGCAAAGAGTACTTATTAAATTTTAGAAAATATGTTGAAATTTTAATAATTAAAACAAAAAGTAATTAAGGAATTTTGTAAATTAATACTTAATAAATTATAAATGCATAACTAAAGACAATAGTAAAATATCTTATAATATTGAATCCATATGTTGTATAACCTTATCCATGTATTTATTTATACAAGTATATGTTAGTTAATGCTCTGTAAGAGAAATTTTCATATTAGTGGTGGTATTTAATTGTTTTCAGCAGAAGAGAGCTTACTATTTGCACATATGTTACTCTTACATGTTATAAACATTTATGCAGTATACATTGACACTGCTTTGTTTTTTCTATAATAGATGTTGAACTCAGGACCTTTTAATGCAAAGTAAATTGTCTACCACTGAGCTATTAACATATACCCAGTAAACATATAATGAAATACAACTGACTTTTAAAAGAAAGCTAAAATGTAATGCAAACTAAAATTAAGAATGGAAGTGTAATGTGAAGCTTGGAGTGGGATAAGGTTACTCTAAATCACCCAGATTAGTCTGAATATGTATTTTTCTATTTCAGTACATCTGCCATTTTCAGGACATGAAACTAGAGCCTGACTATAAAATTAAATGAGTTAAACATGTGTCCTGTTGTCTGAGAATGTGTGTTCTTACATGGAGACAGATATTAATCAGATAATAATAAAAATGCACATTTATACAAAATAGGATGGAATAACATAATTATGTAAATACATGCGATAACAAAATTATATTATTTTCAAAGCTATACTCTGTGTAAGTTTGTAATTGTCCCACATGTTTCCTATTTTTTGTTTGTGTCTCAGCTTTCTAGTGGTTAATACAAGAAAGAAGTATGAATGGCTACCTGATTCATTTCCAAGGAAAGAAAAACTATCCTTTGTAGAAATAAAACAAAATTTATAAATGGCCTTGAAATGAGAAGACTCAATAATATCAACATTATTTCTATTCTAAATGTGTCTACATATAGTCACCTGCAATTCATTCATATCTAGACTATCCTGATGTTTCTGTTTGTCTCTCAGTGATTGCTGTGTGAAATCTGATGTATATTATTCTAATTTCATTTTTTACTGGTTTCATACTCTGAACACAGTAAGCCAACATTCAGTGCTTCATTAGTGAATTGCTACTTTAATTAGATTTCTACTGAAAATTTATAATTTAATCGTACAACCTAATGATCTTATTCTTATAACAGTCTGGATAAGTACCCCTACTAAGGCACCCACAGTTGACAGGAGTCAGATACAGCTATCTCTGGAGAGGCAAAGTCAGAGCGTGTCAAATTCAAAGGCCAGTGCTAGTAGCAAACCAGGGAACTGAGAATGGAATCCCCATTGGAGGAATTAGAGAAAGGACTGAAAGAGCTAAAGGGTTTTGCAACCCCATAAGAACAACAATGCCAACCACCCAGAGCTTCCAGGAACTAAACCACTATCCAAATAGTACACATGGACTGAACCATGGCTCCAACTGCATATGTATCAAAGGATGGCCTTGTTGGGCACCAATGGAAGGACAAGCCCTTGGTCCTGCTAAGGCTGGACACCCCAATGTAGGGGAATGTTGGGGGTGTGTGGGAAGGTTGGGTGGATGGGGAGGGGAACACCATTATAGAAGAAGGGGAGAGGGATGGGATAGTGGACTTATGTCCAGGAAACTGGGAAAGGTAATAACATTTGAAATGTATATAAAAAAAATCCAATAAAAGAAAAAAAACACAAACTCTCAGAAAGGAGAGAGGAAAAAATCAGTATTATTTAATATAAATATTAACTGAATACATATATATATATGTATATATATATACTATAATAATATGAGAATAGTTTTAGAATAAGATTGCAAGGACTTGGGGCTGGGGATTTAGCTCAGTGGTAGAGCGCTTACCTAGGAAGCGCAAGGCCCTGGGTTCGGTCCCCAGCTCCGAAAAAAAAAAAAAAGAACCCCCCAAAAAAAAAAGATTGCAAGGACTTTATAAGTGTAAATATAGAAAATAGTTTTGCATTTTTATCCATGGATCAAGTAATTTATGTGAAACTTGATTTTTTATATTATTATGTTACTTTTTATTATTTAATTTTTCTTATTACTATCTCACTGTCAAATTTGTTAGCTTTCTATTGGATACATACATGTATACTCTATATATGAAACCATATTTTCATCCAGGAACACTAAACAAAGAAAGGTATTTTTTGAACAAGAAATATATTAACCATATTCGTTTGCTAAATAATAGAGTTATAGCGATAAGCTTTCTACTTTTAGTTGTTCAAACCCTAATTACTGGTCAATATCTGGAATAAATAATATATTTATCTATATATTTTCATGATGTAATAAAGGAGAACTCTGGATATTCAAAAAAAAGACACCTACAGATATTTCCTCCTATCTCAATGAAACTGAAGGTAAAATTTACAAGAATTTTTACAATATTTAAAAGAATAAGGACACTATTGTCTGTATTAATTAGCACTTACATTTACAACAGTAAGGAAAGTATTAATTAGCACATACTATTAAACAGACTTCACTATCCACTTTGAGGATACTTTGAAATTCGATTTTAATATTACATTGAGAAATAGGAAATTATTCTTGACTCTATTCTTAGAAAAAGAAGAGTGATCTCTCTCTCTCTCTCTCTCTCTCTCTCTCTCTCTCTCTCTCTCTCTCTGTGTGTGTGTATTTGTATGTACAAAATGTAGCATCTAGTCTATGATGTAGCTAACTAACTTGAGTCAAACTCATACCATCAAAAGATTCTCTTTGTTGATTCTCATAGTTCACTTGTCTATGCTTATTTTTATATGAGGTATGAATTTGAAATTTGTTTTTCAACTACTATTATTCAAACAATTTATCCTTCATTCTTTTTTACAATTAATAATTATTGAATATGTCAAATGAGGAAATATGTTATTTGTTAAGAATATGGTAATGAGAGGATATGGAGGCAAAGTTTAGAGCAGAGACTGAAGAAACAGCCACTCAGAGCTTGCCCCATATGTGGCCCCTATATATACAGTCACCAAAACTAGATAAGATTGATGAAGCTAAAACATGCATGCTGAAAGGGACCAGATATAGATCTCTCCTGAGAGAAACATCCAGAGCACATCCAATAAAGAGGTCAATGCTAGTACCAAACCACTGAACTGAGAATAGGACCCCCTTGGAGGGAATTAGAGGAAGCATTGAAAGAGTTGAAGGAGCTTGCACCCCATAAAAACAGCAATGCCAACCAACCAGAGCTTCCAGGGACTAAACCACTACCTAAAAACTATACATGGAGTGACCCAGGGTTCCAACTGAGTAAGTAGCAGAGAATAGCCTTGTTGGGGCACCAGTGGAAGGGGAAGCCCTTGGTCCTGCCAAGGTTGGGCCCCCCAGTGCAGGGAAATTGGGGGGGAGTAAGGGAGTGAATGAGGAGGAACAACCATATGAGGGAGGGGAAATGGATAGAGGATTATGGAAAGGAAATCAGAAAAGGGAATAACATTTGAAATGTAAATAAAGAAATATATATAATAAGGTCATATATATATATATATGTATATATATATATATATATATATATATATAGAGAGAGAGAGAGAGGGAGAGAGACATGTTTTATGAAGTTGTGGACTGTCATATGTTCTGTGAGGGTTAGTATACTTAGGATAATTCAACTGAATCTGTGAGGCTAAGGGATAAGATTAGAAGAACATATAGTAATTAAATTAAATGGAGTATATTGTATTTATGAAAAGGTAATGGCTGAAGCATTTTTAAACCAAGAGAAACAATATATTAGAAATCTTTGTAACTATAAGTAGTGTGAATAGTGAAGAAGTAAAATTACAATCGTATCACCTAGAGTGAGCAGTCAATGAAGGAGACAGTATAATATGAAAAGATATGGAAAATAGAGAATTCACAGCTTCTTCTAGGAGAGGAACTGCAGAAGTATGTATTTTTATGTACTTTATTCACTTTATGAACTTTTTTGAATTATACATATGTCTGTAATACATTTCCCTCATAATCACCCCTGCTCTCCAACTTCTTCTCAACTCTTTGGGATCAAACGTGATACAATAGAAATCTAAAGTTTCTATAGTAAAAATGGCCATTTTATGAAAAGCGATCTACAGATTCAATGAAATCCCCATCAAAATACCAATGCAGTTCTTCAGAGAGTTAGAAAGAACAGTTTCAAATTCGTCTGGAATAAAAAAAAACCCAGGATAGCTAAAACTATCCTCAACAATAAAAGGACTTCAGGGGGAATCACTATCCCTGAACTCAAGCAGTATTACAGAGCAATAGTGATAAAAACTGCATAGTATTGTACAGAGACAGACAGATAGACCAATGGAATAGAATTGAAGACCCAGAAATGAACCCACACACCTATGGGCACTTGATTTTTGAAAAAGGAGCCAAAACCATCCGATGGAAGAAAGATAGCATTTTCAGCAAATGGTGCTGGTTCACCTGGAGGTCAGCATGAAGAAGGATGCAGGTCGATCCATCCTTATCACCCTGTACAAAGCTTAAGTCCAAGTAGATCAAGGACCTCCACATCAAACCAGACACACTCAAACTAATAGAAGAAAAAGTGGGGAAGCATCTCGAACACATGGGCACTGGAGAAAATTTCCTGAAAAAAAAAAAAAACACCAATGGCTTATGCTCTAAGATCAAGAATCGACAAATGGGATCTCATAAAACTGCAAAGCTTCTGTAAGGCAAAGGTCACTGTTGTTAGGACAAAATAGCAACCAACAGATTGGGAAAAGATCTTTACCAATCCTACAACAGATAGAGGCCTTATATCCAAAATATACAAAGAACTCAAGAAGGTAGACTGCAGGGAGACAAATAATCCTATTATAAATGGGGTTCAGAGCTAAACAAAGAATTCACAGCTGAGGAATGTCAAATGGCTGAGAAACACCTAAAGACATGTTCAACATCTTTAGTCATAAGGGAAATGCAAATTAAAACAACCCTGAGATTTCACCTCACACCAGTGAGAATGGCTAAGATCAAAAACTCAGGTGACAGCAAATGCTGGCAAGGATGTGGAGAAAGAGGAACACTCCTCCATTGCTGGTGGGATTGCAGACTGGTACAACCATTCTGGAAATCACTCTGGAAGTTCCTCAGAAAATTTGACATTGAACTACCTGAAGACTCAGCTATACCTCTCTTGGGCATTTACCCAAAAGATGTCCCAACATATAACAAAGACACATGCTCCACTATGTTCATAGCAGCCTTATTTATAATAGCCAGAAGCTGCAAAGAACCCAGATGCCCTTCAACAGAGGAATTGATACAGAAAATGTGGTACATCTACACAATGAATATTACTCAGCTATCAAAAACAATGACTTTATGAAATTCATAGGCAAATGGATGGAACTGGAAAATATCATCCTGAGTGAGGTGACCCAATCACAGAAAAACACACATGATATGTACTCATTGATAAATGGATATTAGCGCAAATGCTTGAATTACCCTAGATGCACAGAACACATGAAACTCAAGAAGGATGGCCAAAATGGGAATGCTTCACTCCTTCTTTAAAAGGGGAACAAGAATACCCTAGGGAGAGAATAGGGAGGCAAAGTTTAGAACAGAGGCAGAAGGAACACCCATTCAGAGCCTGCCCCACATGTGGCCCATACATATACAGCCACCAAACTAGATAAGGAAGCAAAGAAGTGCAGGCCAACAGGAACCGGATGTAGATCTCTCTTAGAGACAGCCAGAATACAGCAAAGACATAGACGAATGCCAGCAACAATCCACTGAACTGAGAATAGGACCCCTGTTGAAGGAATCAGAGAAAGAACTGGAAGAGCTTGAAGGGGCTCGAGACCCCATATGTACAACAATGCCAAGCAACCAGAGCTTCCAGGGACTAAGCCACTACCTAAAGACTATACATGGACTGACCCTGGACTCTGACCTCCTAGGTAGCAATGAATATCCTAGTAAGAGCACCAGTGGAAGGGGAAGCCCTTGGTCCTGCCGAGACTGAACTCCCAGTGAACATGATTGTTGGGGGAGGGCGGTAATGGGGGGGGGATGGGGAGGGTAACACCCATAGAGAGGGGGAGGGGGAGGGGTTGGGGGATGTTTTCCCAGAAACCGGGAAGGGGAATAGCAATCGAAATGTAAAGAAGAAATACTCAAGTTAATAAAGATGAAAAAAAAAAAAAGAAATCTAAAGATTCATGGTTTACTCAGGAACATTATCCCTTTATTTATTTTCATGCTTCCTTTTTCAGAACAACTTTTACAAAGTGTTTTATTTGTAAAAGTTTCCTTTCCAACGTGTAAGCCAACATAATATATTTTAGAATACACATTACCTGTTTATATACATTCAAATCATAGAGACACACTGTCACTCCGTAAATTAATTAGATATCTGAGGAAGTTGATTTCTAGAATTTCATTGCATACCCAGATGGAATAGAATGAATTTTCCTTATGATTATTTTTTTTAAATAATTTAGATAATCAATTCATCATTTTATTAAACTATACAGAAGAGATAGAATAGCTATATTTAAAAACTAAAACATAGTAAGTTTATGGCAATTTGTGAAAGCACATTAAAAATAAAACAAAAATATATATCCATAATTTATTTAGTAATATTTATATGTTTTGAAGGGTAACATGTAAAAATAACATTCAGTTTATGAACTGGCACATAATGACATAAAACAGGATATGAAAGATACTTAGAGCTTTTGTTGTAAATACTTACTAATTTTGCTCAATTATTTTTGAGTTATAATTATATTTTCATTTAAAAGCTACTAAAATGCTATTGCAATAGAATATGTAACTTATTCATGAGAAAACAATGTGCCTTTTGAAATATTGAGTTTGGAAATAATCCTTTCTGTCATTATTACTGCAATCTCTATAATAACATGTATTCATATATAATAATGTGTATGTGTACGGTGTGTTTCCTCACAGCACTTTCAAGATATATTTTATAAAATGTCATGTAATGACAGATTTCTGGAAAATGGATTCTCATGGTAAGAGGTATACTGAGATCACCTGTGAAGCAGTGAGATGTGCTGGACGATCATTTCTGTTGTAGTGCAGTTAGGTTGCAACTTGAAATGTGAGAAGTATAAAAGCTCCAGTAAGCCACCTTAGTATGAATACTTTTGCTCTAGAAGGAAATGTTCTTTAAACAACCTCATCTCATCACTGTAATAACCATTGCTCATTATGCTGAAGTAAACTTCTGAAGATTTTAAGAGTGCGAACACTGAGATTTGAATGCGAGGAATAGAACTTTTATTTTTATCAAGTCATTGACCTGTAACAAGAAATGAACTACTTTTCCTCACTAAGCTTCAATATCCACATCCATATTTAAATAAAGACCAGGTTGTCTACCTCCATTTTATGATGATGTTGTATTAAATAAATGTTCAAAATGTTTGACAAGATATTTGAAATTGTACCCCGTTAAATATTCACAATGATTATGCTTAATAAATTGTGTTATTGATCCTGGTTTTACTAACTGTGCCTCATAACAAGCTCAACCACTCATACTCAATAATAAAAGTAACAAAGTAAAATTAATATTGGAAAACAGAAAAAGATCAATTTGATCGATGTGGGCATGTTGGGAAGGTAAAAAAGAGATTCAGCAAATTTACTACCTCCAAATAGTGCAAGGGATGTGAAGTGAGATTAAATTTTAAATAGAAATGTACAGATACACAGTCAAGATGTGGTCCTGTCCACCACTGACTCTTCATTGTCTGGCACTCAGTCTCATTCAGTAGTGTTGCCTTCCAAGTGTATAGAACTATGTAGAATCTCTTTCTTAGACACAAGTTTCCTTTCTGGTCAGGGCCTCTTCCTTCTTCTAGAGTTTCCATTTCTCTGGGTTCCATAGCTTTCTTTCTCTGATTGTGAAGTTAAGAGACACAAGTATCTATTTAGAATATTTTCATTTCTACCAGGCCTGTTAAAATAGGGTAAACATTCATATGTCCAAAACTTCAGGAATAAATGTAAGTTGTAGGTTATTTGTGTGTGTGTGTGTGTGTGTGTGTGTGATATTTACATCTTTATCTAATAGAATTAAAATATATAGTAAATTAGTTACCATGTAGAAGCAGATCAACATGTTAACATATATCTCCTTCTTTGATAAAATCTAGAAGACTATTTATTAAACAGCTTTTACTTTGTACAATAGAACACACAAGTTTAATTCAGTTATAAGGAACTTTGAAAAGTCTTTAATTACATGTTTTTATTATTTATTTTGTGTATATGAGTGTGTGTATGTATGTATGTATGTATGTATGTATGTATGTATGTATGTGTGTGTGTTTCCACATCATAGCATCTTATAAAAGTCAATGAAAAATTTGCTGATGAGGGGTTGGGGATTTAGCTCAGCGGTAGAGCACTTGCCTAGCAAGCGCAAGGCCCTGGGTTCGATCCCCAGCTCTGAAAAAAAGAAAAAAAAAGAAAAGAAAAACTTGCTGATGTTTTTTCTCTTCTTCCAAAATATGGGTCCAGGGAGTCTAAATAATTAGGCTCAGCAGCAGGGACCAGTACATTGTGAAAGATCTCAATAGTCCACACATCATTTTTAACTGATGGATGTCTCCTGAGAGGCACTGCCAGAACCTTTCTGATACTGATGAGGATGCTTGCAGCTAACCATCAGACTGAGCATGGGAACCCCAATGGAGGAATTAGAGAAAGGACTGAAGGAACTGAAGGGGCTTGTAACCCCATAAGAACAATAATGTCAACCAACCAGAACTCTCAGGGACTAAGTCACTACCCAAAGACTATATGTGGATTGACCCATGGCTCCAACTGCATATGTAGCAGAGGATGGTTTTGTTGGGGCACCAAAGGAAGGAGAAGCCCGTGGTCCTGTCATGGTTGGACCCCGATTGCAGGGGAATGTTGAGGGGTGGGAAGGGGGGAGTGGGTGGATAGGGTAGCATCCTTATAGAAGAAGGAGGGATGGAATAGGGGACTTATATCCGGGGCTTGCAGGAACCATCGCTTTGAGTCCAGGGACCCCAGTGGAGGAGTTAGGGGAAGGACTGAAGGAGCTGAGGGATTTGCAACCCCATAGCAAGAACAATGATAACAACCAACTAAATGCCCCAGACCTCCCAGAGACTAAACCAGCAACCAAAGAGTAAACATGGAGGGACCCATGCCTCCAGCTGTATATGTAGTAGAGGATGGCATTGTCTGGCATCAATAGGAGGATACATAGGCCCTTTGTCCTACCTAAGAAAGCTCGTTTCCCCAATGTAGGGGAATGCCAGATTATTGAGGCAGGAGTGGGTGGGTATGAGGGGGAGCATCCTCATAGAAGAAGGGGAAGGGGGTTAGAGGGAGGAGGAACTGGGAAAGGGGATAACAGTTGAAATGTAAGTACATAAAATATCCAATTTTAAAAAAGGAGATGAATTTGAACCATAGTTCATGCAAACCTTTTGCATTGGCAATATGTCTCTACTACTAAAAAAAATGATGTTCAGTAATTAATTTTGCTGTTTTTATAAAACAAATACAAAAGCACATTTTGTTGTTTTTGCTTAAATATGTTTTAAGTTGTGATAAAGTATTTTCATATGCATATGAAATATTTATAATACACAAGTAAATAGAACCAAAGAGAAAATGATTTAAGTAATATGAATGATGCAAATAGGAAGATTGCTTCAAATTTTCATTTGGATTATCCTTTTGTAAAACATATAATGGTTCTTCATTTTGAAAATACTTTTAAACAATATATTCTGATCATGATTTCCTCCATCTCCTAACACATCTTCCACACCTAACCACTCATAACACTCTACTATTATTCCCTCTTTTTAAAAAATAAACAAGCAAATTAAAAAGTAGACAAGAAAACAACAAATAGCAAAAAAATAAAACAAAGGGAAAAAAAGGAAACACATACACATTGAAGTACACACACACACACACACACACACACACACTCACACACATAGGACAGAAATACATACACACACAAATACACACACAAGTAAGACAAGCAAAGGCAAGTAAGATTAAAATATGCTTATATCAAAAATGCCATTAAGTTTGTTTTGTGTTGTCCATCTACTGCTGGTCATAGGGTCTTCAGTAACTTTGATTTGTAAACCCATGAGATTTCAATGGAGAATATTACTTTTTTCTTTTGCAAGTGTTTGTAAACTTGAGATAGCTTCTGAGTTAGGATTTCCACTTCCTTTCTCAGCACTGGGATGCCATGTGGCTCTGACTTGTGCAGGTCCTATGCATGCTCCTAGTTTCTTAGTTCATACATGAATTAATTCCGCTGTGTCTGGAAGGCATTGCTTCCTTGGGGTCTCACATCTCCACAGGATCCTATACTTATTTGTTCTGCCTTCTCTACCTCATAGTTCCTTAAGCCACGAGAGAAAGAATTTAATGGACACATCCCGTTTAAGATTGAATGTTCCAAGGTATTTCAGTCTGTGCTCATTGTCTAGCTGTGGGTCTGTTTATACATCCTAATCTCCTATAGGGAAAAACTATGCTAGTGCTTTTAATGGTTATTCTTGGTTGTCAACAGGACCACACCTAGAATTAAATAATACAGAAGTAGCTGAGAAACCCATGAAATGATTTTTATGTAAATAATTAGAAGTGGAAAGACTTACTTTTAATCCTGTCCTTTTGAGGCAGCAAGATGTAACTTTAATTTAGATATTTTTCTTTCTTATAAATGGAAGCATTTATTGGAGACTTGATTACAGTTTCAGAGGGTTAGTCCATTATCATAAAGGGAGGATGGCAATAGACTGGCAGGCATGACGTTAGAGCACTAGTTAAGACATTACATGTTGAAGCAACTATGAGCCAGAAAGAGAGGTAGTGGGCTTTTAAAACATTACCCGCAGCAGCTCTCTCCCAAACCCCATGGGAGAGAGACCTCACCGCCTGGTCAGGTGGGCACTCCTGAGGCTGCAGAGCGGAAGAGACCACCAACACTGCCCACCCCTGCCCACATCCCTGGCCCAAGAAGAAACTGTATACGGCCTCTGGGTTCCCGTGGGGGAGGGCCCAGGAGTGGCAGGATCCCTGTGACTGAGACACCTCCTGAACCTGAAGGGACAGACAAGATAAACAGTTCTTTGCACCCAAATCCCGTGGGAGGGAGAGCTAAACCTACAGAGAGGCAGACATGCCTGGGAAACCAGAAGAGACTGCACTCTGCACACATCTCTGATGCCAGAGGAAAACACCAAACACCATCTGGCAGCCTGGTGCACGGAGGCTCCCGGAAACGGTGGCGCAGATCTTCCTGGTTGCTGCCACCACGCAGAGCTCATAGGCATCACCCCGCGAGCAAACTTAAGCCTCGGGACCACAGGTAAGACCAACTTTTCTGCTGCAAGTGACCTGCCTGGTGAACACCAGAAACAGGCCCACAGGAACAGCTGAAGGCCTGTAGATAGAAAAAACGACACGCCTGAAAGCAGAACACTCTGTCCCCATAACTGGCTGAAAGGAAACAGGAAAACAGGTCTACAGCACTCCTGACACACAGGTTTATAGGACAAACTAGCCACTGTCAGAAATAGCAGAACAAAGTAACACTAGAGATAATCTGAGGGCGAGAGGCAAGCGCAGGAACCCAAGCAACAGAAACCAAGACTACATGGCACCATCGGAGCCCAATTCTCCCACCAAAGCAAACACGGAATATCCAAACACACCAGAAAAGCAAGATCTAGTTTCAAAATCATATTTGATCAGGATGCTGGTGGACTTCAAGAACTCCCTTAGAGAACAAGTAGAAGCCTACAGAGAGGAATCGCAAAAATCCCTGAAAGAATTCCAGGAAATCATAAATAAATAAGTAGAAGCCGATAGAGAGGAGTCACAAAAATCCCTGAAAGAATTCCAAGAAAACACAAACAAACAGTTGAAGGAATTAAAAATGGAAATAGAAGCAATCAAGAAAGAACACATGGAAACAACCCTGGATATAGAAAATCAAAAGAAGAGAAAAGGAGCTGTAGATACAAGCTTCACCAACAGAATACAAGAGATGGAAGAGAGAATCTCAGGAGCAGAAGATTCCATAGAAATCATTGACTCAACTGTCAAAGATAATGTAAAGCAGAAAAAGCTACTGGTCCAAAACATACAGGATATCCAGGACTCAATGAGAAGATCAAACCTAAGGATAATAGGTATAGAAGAGAGTGAAGACTCCCAGCTCAAAGGACCAGGAAATATCTTCAACAAAATCATAGAAGAAAACTTCCCTAAGCTAAAGAAAGAGATACCTGAAGGCACACAAGAAGCCTACAGAACTCCAAATAGATTGGAGCAGAAAAGAAACACCTCCCGTCACATAATAGTCAAAACACCAAATGCACAAAATAAAGAAAGAATATTAAAAGCAGTAAGGGAAAAAGGTCAAGTAACATATAAAGGCAGACCTATCAGAATTACACCAGACTTATCGCCAGAAACTATGAAAGCCAGAAGATCCTGGACAGATGTCATACAGACCCTAAGAGAACACAAATGCCAGCCCAGGTTACTGTATCCTGCAAAACTCTCAATTAACATAGATGGAGAAACCAAGATATTCCATGACAAAACCAAATTTACACAATATCTTTCTACAAATCCAGCACTACAAAGGATAATAAATGGTAAAGCCCAACATAAGGAGGCAAGCTATACCCTAGAAGAAGCAAGAAACTAATCATCTTGACAACAAAACAAAGAGAAGAAAAGCACACAAACATAACCTCACATCCAAATATGAATATAAGAGGAAGCAATAATCACTATTCCTTAATATCCCTCAACATCAATGGCCTCAACTCCCCAATAAAAAGACATAGATTAACAAACTGGATACGCAACGAGGACCCTGCATTCTGCTGCCTACAGGAAACACATCTCAGAGACAAAGACAGACACTACCTCAGAGTGAAAGGCTGGAAAACAACTTTCCAACAAATGGTCAGAAGAAGCAAGCTGGAGTAGCCATTCTAATATCAAATAAAATCAATTTTCAACCAAATTTCATCAAAAAAGATAGGGAAGGACACTTCATATTCATCAAAGGAAAAATCCACCAAGATGAACTCTCAATCCTAAATATCTATGCCCCAAATACAAGGGCACCAACATACCTAAAAGAAACCTTACTAAAGCTCAAAACACACATTGCACCTCACACAATAATAGTGGGAGACTTCAACACCCCACTCTCATCAATGGACACATCATGGAAACAGAAATTGAACAGAGCCTTAGACAGACTAAAAGAAATCATGAACCAAATGGACTTAACAGATATTTATAGAACATTCTACCCTAAAGCAAAAGGATATACCTTCTTCTCAGCTCCTCATGGTACTTTCTCCAAAATTGACCATATAACTGGTCATAAAACGGGCCTCAACAGGTACAGAAAGATAGAAATAATCCCATGCGTGCTATCGGACCACCACGGCCTAAAACTGGTCTTCAATAACAATAAGGGAAGAATGCCCACATACACGTGGAAATTGAACAATGCTCTACTCAATGATAACCTGGTCAAGGAAGAAATAAAGAAAGAAATTAAAGACTTTTTAGAATTTAATGAAAATGAAGGTACAACATACCCAAACTTATGGGACACAATGAAAGCTGTGCTAAGAGGAAAACCCATAGCGCTGAGTGCCTGTAGAAAGAAACAGGAAAGATCATATGTCAGCAGCTTGACAGCACACCTAAAATCTCTAGAAGAAAAAGAAGCAAATACACCCAGGAGGAGTAGAAGGCAGGAAATAATCAAACTCAGAGCTGAAATCAACCAAGTAGAAACAAAAAGGACCATAGAAAGAATCAACAGAACCAAAAGTTGGTTCTTTGAGAAATTCAACAAGATAGATAAACCCTTAGCCAGACTAAGGAGACGACAAAGAGAGTGTATCCAAATTAACAAAATCAGAAATGAAATGGGAGACATAACTACAGATTCAGAGGAAATTGAAAAAATCATCAGATCTTACTACAAAAGCCTATATTCAACAAAACTTGAAAATCTGCAGGAAATGGACAATTTCCTAGATCGATACCAGGTACCGAAGTTAAATCAGGAACAGATAAACCAGTTAAACAACCCCATAACTCCAAAGGAAATAGAAGCAGTCATTAATGGTCTCCCAACCAAAAAGAGCCCAGGTCCAGACGGGTTTAGTGCAGAATTCTATCAAACCTTCATAGAAGACCTCATACCAATATTATCCAAACTATTCCACAAAATTGAAACAGATGGAGCACTCCCGAATTCCTTCTATGAAGCCACAATTACTCTTATCCCTAAACCACACAAAGACCCAACAAAGAAAGAGAACTTCAGACCAATTTCCCTCATGAATATCGACGCAAAAATACTCAATAAAATTCTGGAAACCGAATCCAAGATCACATCAAAACAATCATCCACCATAATCAAGTAGGCTTCATCCCAGGCATGCAGGAATGGATTAATATACGGAAAACCATCAACGTGATCCATTATATAAACAAACTGAAGGAACAAAACCACATGATCATTTCATTAGATGCTGAGAAAGCATTTGACAAAACTCAACACCCCTTCATGATAAAAGTCCTGGAAAGAATAGGAATTCAAGGCCCATACCTAAACATAGTAAAAGCCATACAGCAAACAAGTTGCTAACATTAAACTAAATGGAGAGAAACTTGAAGCAATCCCAATAAAATCAGGGACTAGACAAGGCTGCCCACTCTCTCCCTACTTATTCAATATATTTCTTGAAGTTCTAGCCAGAGCAATCGGACAACAAAAGGAGGTCAAGGGGACACAGATCGGAAAAGAAGAAGTCAAAATATCACAATTTGCAGATGATATGATAGTATATTTAAGTGATCCAAAAAGTTCCACCAGAGAACTACTAAAGCTGGTAAACAACTTCAGCAAAGTGGCTGGGTATAAAATTAACTCAAATAAATCAGTAGCTTTCCTCTACACAAAAGAGAAACAAGCCGAGAAAGAAATTAGGGAAACGACACCCCTCATAATAGACCCAAATAATATAAAGTACCTCGGTGTGACTTTAACCAAGCAAGTAAAGGATTTGTACAATAAGAACTTCGAGACACTGAAAAAAGAAATTGAAGAAGACCTCAGAAGATGGAAAGATCTCCCATGCTCATGGATTGGCAGGACTAATATAGTAAAAATGTCCATTTTGCCAAAAGCGATCTACAGATTCAATGCAATCCCCATCAAAATACCAATCCAATTCTTCACAGAGTTAGACAGAACAATTTGAAAATTCATCTGGAATTACAAAAACCCAGGATAGCTAAAACTATCCTCAACAATAAAAGGACTTCAGGGAGAATCACTTTCCCTGAACTCAAACAGTTTTACAGAGCAATAGTGATAAAAACTGCATGGTATTGGTACAGAGACAGACAGATAGACCAATGGAACAGAATTGAAGACCCAGAAATGAACCCACACACCTATGGGCACTTGAGTTTTGACAAAGGAGCCAAAACCATCCAATGGAAAAAAGATAGCGTTTTCATCAAATGGTGCTGGTTCAACTGGAGGTCAACATGTAGAAGAATGCAGATCGATCCATGCTTATCACCCTGTAAAAAGCTTAAGTCCAAGTGGATCAAGGACCTCCACATCAAACCAGATACACTCAAACTAATAGAAGATAAACTAGGGAAGCATCTGGAACACATCGGCACTGGAAAAAATTTCCTGAACAAAACATCAATGGCTTATGCTCTAATATCAAGAATTGACAAATGGGATCTCATAAAACTGCAAAGCTTCTGTAAGGCAAAGGACACTGTGGTTAGGACAAAACGGCAACCAACAGATTGGGAAAAGATCTTTACCAATCCTACAACAGATAGTGGCCTTATATCCAAAATATACAAAGAACTCAAGAAGTTAGACCGCAGGAAGACAAATAACCCTACTATAAAATGGGGTTCAGGGCTAAACAAAGAATTCACAGCTGAGGAATGCTGAATGGCTGAGAAACACCTAAAGAAATGTTCAACATCCTTAGTCATAAGGGAAATGCAAATCAAAACAACCCTGAGATTTCACCTCACACCAGTGAGAATGGCTAAGATCAAAAACTCAGGTGACAGGAGATGCTGGCGAGGATGTGGAGAAAGAGGAACACTCCTCCATTGTTGGTGGGATTGCAGACTGGTACAACCATTCTGGAAATCAGTCTGGAAGTTCCTCAGAAAATTGGACATTGAACTGCCTGAGGATCCAGCTATACCTCTCTTGGGCATATACCCAAAAGATGCCCCAACATATAAAAAAGACACGTGCTCCACTATGTTCATCGCAGCCTTATTTATAATAGCCAGAAGCTGGAAAGATCCCAGATGCCCTTCAACAGAGGAATGGATACAGAAACGTGGTACATCTACACAATGGAATATTACTCAGTTACCAAAAACAATGACTTTATGAAATTTGTAGGCAAATGGTCGGAACTGGAAAATATCATCCTGAGTGAGGTATCCCAATCACAGAAAAACACACATGGTATGCACTCAGTGATAAGTGGCTATTAGCCCAAATGCTTGAATTACCCTAGATGCCTAGAAAAATGAAACTCAAGACGGATGATCAAAATGTGAATGCTTCACTCCTTTAAAAGGGGAACAAGAATACCCTTGGCAGGGAATAGAGAGCCAAAGATTAAAACAGAGACTGAAGGAACACCCATTCAGAGCCTGCCCCACATGTGCCCATGCATATACAGTCATCCAATTAGACAAGATGGATGAAGCAAAGAAGTGCAGGCCGACAGGAGCCGGATGTAGATCTCTCCTGGGAGACACAGCCAGAATACAGCAAATACAGAGGCGAATGCCAGCAGCAAACCACTGAACTGAGAATAGGACCCCCGTTGAAGGAATCAGAGAAAGAACTGGAAGAGCTTGAAGGGGCTTGAGACCCCATATGTACAACAATGCCAAGCAACCAGAACTCCCAGGGACTAAGGCACTACCTAAAGGCTATACATGGACTGACCCTGGACTCTGACCTCATAGGTAGCAATGAATATCCTAGTAAGAGCACCAGTGGAAGGGGAAGCCCTGGGTCCTGCTAAGACTGAACCCCCCAGTGAACTAGATTGTTGGGGGGAGGGCGGCAAGGTGGGAGGATGGGGAGGGGACCGCCCAGAAAGAAGGGGAGGGGGGCTGGGGATTTAGCTCAGTGGTAGAGCGCTTACCTAGGAAGTGCAGGGCCCTGTGTTCGGTCCCCAGCTCCGAAAAAAAGAACCAAAAAAAAAAAGAAGGGGAGGGGGGAGGGGGGTGTTTGCCCGGAAACCGGGAAAGAGAATAACACTCGAAATGTATATAAGAAATACTCAAGTTAATAAAAAATAAAATAAAATAAAACATTAACACCTGATCCTAACAACACACCTCCTAATTTTTCCAAATAGTTCCACTAACTTGGAAACATTCTCTCAAAGATATGAGCCTATGGGAGCTACTTTCACTCAAACTACCCTACTAATTTTTAATAAAGCTAGGTGAAGACAAATAAACTTTTAACACCTGTGATATATGATTTCTTCTATTAAAAAGACATAACATTGCTTTGTTCAGTAGTCTTCACAATAACTCTCTTTAAAGTTAGAAATGTGCTTTTAGAATGGTACTTGCTCTTTGTCACTTATCAATACCTGTGATAAGATATCCGGCATTCAAATTCTTCATTTTATTCCAATAAATCTTATAATTATTCCCCTGGGTAAAGGAGAAATTTTCTCAACATTTTTTATTGATTCTTTGGGGATATCATACCCACTATCACAACCCCTCCCTAGTACTTCCTTGTCCTCCTCTCCCCCTTGTTATTTCTGCCCCTCAGCAAAAAATTCAATTTGAGTTATTAATATATTTTATTGGGTGTGGTCGAACTTTCAATGGCTTGCCCACTAAATGGAGCTGAATTCTTTCCCAACCAAAGCACTCCTGGGACTCCTCTACTATGGACCATAATACCCCAGTATTCTATCAATTTTAAGAGATATTTCCCATGGCTTCCTGTCTAGGCTGTTACTGTTTTTGTGGAGGGTGTGGGGTGTGGCTTGAGGTGAATGTAATGGGGGTTGTCAAAGAAGTCATCTACGTCCTTTTGTTTCTAAACTGTGAATTTTCAGTTATTGATATTAGTGATAAAGTAACTTATTTGTTCTTTATGTAACACAGTAGCATGGATTATGGGCTTCCACATAGTTTCTCGTGTCAATACAGATCACAAACTGGGCTCCCATTTGCATTAGCGCTACCAACCCAAGTTAGGCCCTCTGATGAAACTGGGAAGTTGAGAACATGGCTTCTGATGCAACATAAACCATGGACATCCACAGGGCATTTTCTGGGCAACATGGGTCATGGACATCAACTCAGACCAGGTCTTAGTAAAACCACGGACACAACCATGGCTCTCTGTGGTAGCATGAACCTGTGCATCACCATGGCCTTGGGTGGCAGTGCTGGCCACTCAGATTAGTGTGGCTAACAGCTGCATCATAGTTCATAAACTTCAATATGGCTTCAAGCTGCAGCATAGACCACATATATACACACAGCTTTTGGTGGTAGCACAGGACATCAACAGAGACCCAGCTATAAAGGAACACAGAACAATACATGTCCCTCTACAGCACCATGGACCTGGACATCTCCATGGATCCAGGTGGCAGTGCAGGCCACCCATATCTACGTGGCCCCTGGTGACAGCTCAGCCCATTAACAAGAGTATGGTTTCAGATTACAGCAAAGATGCTGGACATTCACATGACCTCAGGTGGTAGCATGGACCACAAATATCAACACAGAGCCAGATGCAGTAGGACCACTAACTTTCCCTCCATCCCCCTCTGTGTATGTATGGGTGTATGTAAAAGAAACAAACGTTTCTCTTTCATTCTTAAGAGTTATTGATACCCTGATTTCATCATAAAGTACATTATTAGAATGATTTGTTATATTGACACAAATTCTATGTGGGGATAGTTTGAATAATTTATTATCTTTTAAGGACATAACTCTCTTTTTGCCAATTATCTGTATTGGATTTAATGACTATAAATACAGATTAAAGTGTTGTGAAAATTGGATAAGAAAAGTTTCAATCAATTCTTAAAATCAAATTGTTTTTGAATGTGTAATAAGAGTATTATATAATTTTATTTCTAAATATTACCATCCAGAATACAAAACCAATTTCTTTTAGTTGTATTTAGGAACTACTTCTAGTATCATACTGCAGGCAAAGAAGGAAGTCTCGTCAAAAGTGTCCCTAATTCTGGTCTAACAGTGATAGCATGTTATATAAATTTGGGGGGACAGCTTATATATAGACACTCAATACATTTCCATTCAGTGATCTCCAGTATTCAGTCCTTGTGGTCTGATGGCATATGGTATTATACTCATTTGTGTTACTAAATATGCTTATTTGTGTTTATATTTTATCATCCTGATGTTTAAATCTTAATATATATGCAAAATATATTTCTTGGTGCTGAGTTAATTGCTCATTTGACAAAGTGGTTGCTGAGCAAGCATAAGCCAAGAATGGTGGTTTGTGTATAATTTAAGCGTGGAAGGTTCAGAAAGAGGAAGATTAATGGGGCTGGCTTGACAGCCAGTCTAGCTAAAGGGTCAGCTGTAAGTCAACAAGAGACCTTATCTGAAAAGAAAGATAGACAGCTTCTGAGGACCTGCACTAAGTTATGATCTCTTGCCTCTCCATGCATGTGCACAGAAACATATTTCTTGCTCATAGTAATGAGTCAATTAACTAAAAATGAAAATTGAGATACAATCCACAGTTCAGCAACTTGAGACAAGTTGAACACTTCTATTTTCCAAGCCAAATATATAGGCTCAGACACAATGGAAAGATACTGAGATTTTTTTTTCTGAAGAACCTGTTAGTCACAGTACAAGAAGAAGATCCGTGAGCTTCAAAACGATAATGAAACTAAAACTCTTGATCTGTTCTCTTAGGATTTTGTCTTCAGTAATTGATCATTTCTTTGGTCTATTGACTTTCCCTTTAAAGATAAATTACTTTCTTTTTCTTTCCTTTTTACTGGGAATGAACAGTGGAATTCATCACTGTGAGCAATTCTTATTCCAATTTAATTTAGCTGTCATCCATAAACTTGGAATATTCCTGACTTAGAAATAAATAGCACCAGTGTTTGAAATCAATCTCTTACTACTTCTTGATTTTACCAAAGCCAATAACAAACTAAATGATTTAGACTTCAAATGGAAAAGCTGTATTTTATAAAAATATAAATGTGTTACTTATACCCAAGTAGTACTTTGACAACAAGTGATATTTGAAGATTAAATTGAAATGAAAATCTACATAGACATCTGACCAGGAACATGCCTTTTTAGCAGCATTAATGTGGTCTCAATTTAGAAATAAATATGAAAAAAGTCTATTTGAACCTGTCAGTTGCATAAAAGCAATAAATTCTTAAATGTAATTTACTACATGTGATTAACAATTTGACACAAAATAATATACAATATTTGTATACCTATTCATTTTATGGAGAATGAAGAATTGCCTTTTCTTTTATTTTCCATAAAGATTATGATGGTTTATGTTCCCACCACTAGTGTGAAAATCTTTTATTTTTTTCATACATTCAGGGATATTTCATATTTTCCCTTTAATAATATTCCTAATATATTCATATTTTACCATATCCATTGGGAATTTCTTTGCCTCCTTTTGAATAGAAGATATTTTCAGGTTCATTGCCTACATTTTCAGTTGTGTTATTTAGATTTTATTTTATACGTTTACTGTTGAGTGATATGAAGTTCTTTATATATTATATATACTAAACACTTATGAGATTTATTCTGTAGATTGCCTTGTCATTTTTTTTTATTAACTTGAGTATTTCTTATATACATTTCAAGTGTTATTCCCTTTCCCGGTTTCCGGGCAAACATCCCCCTCCCCCCTCCCCTTCCTTATGGGTGTTCCCCTCCCAACCCTCCCCCCATTGCCGCCCTCCCCCCATAGTCTATTTCACTGGGGGTTCAGTCTTAGCAGGACCCAGGGCTTCCCCTTCCACTGGTGCTCTTACTAGGATATTCATTGCTACCTATGGGGTCAGAGTCCAGGGTCAGTCCATGTATAGTCTTTAGGTAGTGGCTTAGTCCCTGGAAGCTCTGGTTGCTTGACATTGTTGTACTTTTGGGGTCTCGAGCCCCTTCAAGCTCTTCCAGTTCTTTCTCTGATTCCTTCAATGGGGGACCTATTCTCAGTTCAGTGGTTTGCTGCTGGCATTCGCCTCTGTATTTGCTGTATTCTGGCTGTGTCTCTCAGGAGCGATCTACATCCAGCTCCTGTCGGTCTGCACTTCTTTGCTTCATCCATCTTGTCTAATTGGGTGGCTGTATATGTATGGGCCACATGTGGGGCAGGCTCTGAATGGGTGTTCCTTCAGTCTCTGTTTTAATCTTTGCCTCTCCCTTCCCTGCCAAGGATATTCTTTTTCCTCATTTAAAGAAGGAGTGAAGCATTCACATTTTGATCATCCGTCTTGAGTTTCGTTTGTTCTAGGCATCTAGGGTAATTCAAGCATTTGGGCTAATAGCCACTTATCAATGAGTGCATACCATGTATGTCTTTCTGTGATTGGGTTAGCTCACTCAGGATGATATTTTCCAGTTCCAACCATTTGCCTACGAATTTCATAAACTCGTTGTTTTTGATAGCTGAGTAATATTCCATTGTGTAGATGTACCACATTTTCTGTATCCGTTCCTCTGTTGAAGGGCATCTGGGTTCTTTCCAGCTTCTGGCTATTATAAATAAGGCTGCGATGAACATAGTGGAGCACGTGTCTCTTTTATATGTTGAGGCATCTTTTGGGTATATGCCCAAGAGAGGTATAGCTGGATCCTCAGGCAGTTCAATGTCAAATTTTCTGAGGAACCTCCAGACTGATTTCCAGAATGGTTTTACCAGTCTGCAATCCCACCAACAATGTAGGAGTGTTCCTCTTTCTCCACATCCTCGCCAGCATCTGCTTCACCTGAGTTTTTGATCTTAGCCATTCTCACTGGTGTGAGGTGAAATCTCAGGGTTGTTTTGATTTGCATTTCCCTTCTGACTAAAGATGTTGAACATTTCTTTCGGTGTTTCTCAGCCATTCGGCATTCCTCAGCTGTGAATTCTTTGTTTAGCTCTGAACCCCATTTTTTAATAGGGTTATTTGTTTCCCTGCGGTCTAACTTCTTGAGTTCTTTGTATATTTTGGATATAAGGCCTCTATCTGTTGTAGGACTGGTAAAGATCTTTTCCCAATCTGTTGGTTGCCGTTTTGTCCTAACCACAGTGTCCTTTGCCTTACAAAAGCTTTGCAGTTTTATGAGATCCCATTTGTCGATTCTTGATCTTAGAGCATAAGCCATTGGTGTTTTGTACAGGAAATTTTTTCCAGTGCCGATGTGTTCCAGATGCTTCCCTAGTTTTTCTTCTATTAGTTTGAGTGTGTCTGGTTTGATGTGGAGGTCCTTGATCCACTTGGACTTAAGCTTTGTACAGGGTGATAAGGATGGATCGATCTGCATTCTTCTACATGTTGCCCTCCAGTTGAACCAGCACCATTTGCTGAAAATGCTATCTTTTTTCCATTGGATGGTTTTGGCTGCTTTGTCAAAAATCAAGTGACCATAGGTGTGTGGGTTTATTTCTGGGTCTTCAATTCTATTCCATTGGTCTATCTGTCTGTCTCTGTACCAATACCATGCAGTTTTTATCACTATTGCTCTGTAATACTGCTTGAGTTCAGGGATAGTGATTCCCCCTGAAGTCCTTTCATTGTTGAGGATAGCTTTAGCTATCCTGGGTTTTTTGTTATTCCAGATGAATTTGCAAATTGTTCTGTCTAACTCTTTGAAGAATTGGATTGTTATTTTGATGGGGATTGCATTGAATCTGTAGATTGCTTTTGGTAAAATGGCCATTTTTACTATATTAATCCTGCCAATCCATGAGCATGGGAGATCTTTCCATCTTCCGAGGTCTTCTTCAATTTCTTTCCTCAGTGTCTTGAAGTTCTTATTGTACAGATCTTTTACTTGCTTGGTTAAAGTCACACCGAGGTACTTTATATTATTTGGGTCTATTATGAAGGGTGTTGTTTCCCTAATTTCTTTCTCGGCTTGTTTCTCTTTTGTGTAGTGGAAGGCAACTGATTTATTTGAGTTAATTTTATACCCAGCCACTTTGCTGAAGTTGTTTATCAGCTTTAGTAGTTCTCTGGTGGAACTTTTGGGATCACTTAAATATACTATCATGTCATCTACAAATAGTGATATTTTGACCTCTTCTTTTCTGATCTGTATCCCCTTGATCTCCTCTTGTTGTCTGATTGCTCTGGCTAGAACTTCAAGAACTATATTGAATAAGTAGGGAGAGAGTGGGCAGCCTTGTCTAGTCCCAGATTTTAGTGGGATTGCTTCAAGTTTCTCTCCATTTAGTTTAATGTTAGCAACTGGTTTGCTGTATATGACTTTTACTATGTTTAAGTATGGGCCTTGAATTCCTATTCTTTCCAGGACTTTTATCATGAAGGGGTGTTGAATTTTGTCAAATGCTTTCTCAGCATCTAATGAAATGATCATGTGGTTTTGTTCTTTCAGTTTGTTTATATAATGGATCACGTTGATGGTTTTCCGTATATTAAACCATCCCTGCATGCCTGGGATGAAGCCTACTTGATCATAGTGGATGATTGTTTTGATGTGCTCTTGGATTCGGTTTGCCAGAATTTTATTGAGTATTTTTGCATCGATATTCATAAGGGAAATTGGTCTGAAGTTCTCTTTCTTTGTTGTGTCTTTGTGTGGTTTAGGTATAAGAGTAATTGTGGCTTCATAGAAGGAATTTGGTAGTGCTCCATCTGTTTCAATTTTGTGGAATATTTTGGATAATATTGGTATGATGTCTTCTATGAAGGTCTGATAGATTTCTGCACTAAACCCGTCTGGACCTGGGCTCTTTTTGGTTGGTAGACCTATAATGACTGCTTCTATTTCCTTAGGAGTTATGGGGTTGTTTAACTGGTTTATCTGTTCCTGATTTAACTTCCGTACCTGGTATCTGTCTAGGAAATTGTCCATTTCCTGAAGATTTTCAAGTTTTGTTGAATATAGGTTTTTATAGTAAGATATGATGATTTTTTGAATTCCCTCTGAATCTGTAGCTATGTCTCCCTTTTCATTTCTGATTTTGTTACTTTGGACACACTCTCTGTGTCCTCTCGTTAGTCTGGCTAAGGGTTTATATATCTTGTTGATTTTCTCAAAGAACCAACTTTTGGTTCTGTTGATTCTTTCTATGGTCCTTTTTGTTTCTACTTGGTTGATTTCAGCTCTGAGTTTGATTATTTCCTGCCTTCTACTCCTCCTGGGTGTATTTGCTTCTTTTTGTTCTAGACCTTTTAGGTGTGCTGTCAAGCTGCTGACATATGCTCTTTCCTGTTTCTTTCTGCAGGCACTCAGCGCTATGAGTTTTCCTCTTAGCACAGCTTTCATTGTGTCCCATAATTTTGGGTATGTTGTACCTTCATTTTCATTAAATTCTAAAAAGTTTTTAATTTCTTTCTTTATTTCTTCCTTGACCAGGTTATCATTGAGTAGAGCATTGTTCAATTTCCACGTATATGTGAGCATTCTTCCCTTATTGTTATTGAAGACCAGTTTTAGGCCATGGTGGTCCGATAGCACGCATGGGATTATTTCTTTCTGTACCTGTTGAGGCCCGTTTTTTGACCATTTATATGGTCAATTTTGGAGAAAGTACCATGAGGAGCTGAGAAGAAGGTATATCCTTTTGCTTTAGGATAGAATGTTCTATAAATATCCGTTAAGTCCATTTGGCTCATGACTTCTCTTAGTCTGTCGAGATCACTGTTTAATTTCTGTTTCCATGATCTATCCATTGATGAGAGTGGGGTGTTGAAATCTCCCACTATTATTGTGTGAGGTGCAATGTGTGTTTTGAGCTTTAGTAAGGTTTCTTTTACGTATGTAGGTGCCCTTGTATTTGGGGCATAGATATTTAGGATTGAGAGTTCATCTTGGTGGATTTTTCCTTTGATGAATATGAAGTGTCCTTCCTTATCTTTTTTGATGACTTTTAGTTGGAAATTGATTTTATTTGATATTAGAATGGCTACTCCAGCTCGCTTCTTCCGACCATTTGCTTGGAAAGTTGTTTTCCAGCCTTTCCCTCTGAGGTAGTGTCTGTCTTTGTCTCTGAGGTGTGTTTCCTGTAGGCAGCAGAATGCAGGGTCCTCGTTGCGTATCCAGTTTGTTAATCCATGTCTTTTTATTGGGGATTTGAGGCCATTGATATTGAGAGATATTAAGGAATAGTGATTATTGCTTCCCGTTATATTCATATTTGGATGTGAGGTTATGTTTGTGTGCTTTCATTCTCTTTGTTTTGTTGCCAAGACGATTAGTTTCTTGCTTTTCTAGGGTATAGCTTGCCTCCTTATGTTGGGCTTTACCATTTATTATCCTTTGTAGTGCTGGATTTGTAGAAAGATATTGTGTAAATTTGGTTTTGTCATGAAATATCTTGGTTTCTCCATCAATTTTAATTGAGAGTTTTGCTGGATACAGTAACCTGGGCTGGTATTTGTGTTCTCTTAGGGTCTGTATGACATCAGTCCAGGATCTTATGGCCTTCATAGTTTCTGGCGAGAAGTCTGGTGTGATTCTGATATGTCTGCCTTTATATGTTACTTGACCTTTTTCCCTTACTGCTTTTAATATTCTTTCTTTATTTTGTGCGTTTGGTGTTTTGACAATTATGTGACAGGAGGTGTTTCTTTTCTGGTCCAATCTATTTGGAGTTCTGTAGGCTTCTTGTATGTCTATGGGTATCTCTTTTTTTAGGTTAGGGAAGTTTTCTTCTATGATTTTGTTGAAGATATTTACTGGTCGTTTGAACTGGGAGTCTTCACTCTCTTCTATACCTATTATCCTTAGGTTTGATCTTCTCATTGAGTCCTGGATTTCCTGTATGTTTTGGACCAGTAGCTTTTTCCGCTTTACATTATCTTTGACAGTTGAGTCAATGATTTCTATGGAATCTTCTGCTCCTGAGATTCTCTCTTCCATCTCTTGTATTCTGTTGGTGAATCTTGTATCTACAGCTCCTTGTCTCTTCTTTTGGTTTTCTATATCCAGGGTTGTTTCCATGTGTTCTTTCTTGATTGCTTCTATTTCCATTTTTAATTCCTTCAACTGTTTGATTGTGTTTTCCTGGAATTCTTTCAGGGATTTTTGTGTCTCCTCTCTATGGGCTTCTACTTGTTTATTTATGTTTTCCTGGAATTCTTTCAGGGATTTTTGTGTCTGCTCTCTATGGGCTTCTACTTGTTTATTTATGTTTTCCTGGAATTCTTTCAGGCATTTTTGCGATCCCTCTCTGTAGGCTTCTACTTGTTCTCTATGGGAGTTCTTCATGTCTTTCTTGAAGTCCTCCAGCATCATGATCAAAAATGATTTTGAAACTAGATCTTGCTTTTCTGGTGTGTTTGGATATTCCATGTTTGTTTTGATGGGAGAATTGGGCTCCGATGGTGCCATGTAGTCTTGGTTTCTGTTGCTTGGGTTCCTGCGCTTGCCTCTCGCCATCAGATTATCTCTCCTGTTACTTTGTTCTGCTATTTCTGACAGTTGCTAGACTGTCCTATAAGCCTGTGTGTCAGGACTGCTGTATACCTGTTTTCCTGTTTTCTTTCAGCCTGTTATAGGGACAGAGTGTTCTGCTTTCGGGCGTGTAGTTTTTTCCTATCTACAGGTCTTCAGCTGTTCTTGTGGGCCTGTGTCTTGAGTTCACTGGGCAGGTCACTTGCAGCAGAAAAGTTGGTCTTATCTGTGGTCCTGAGGCTCAAGTTCACTCGCGGGGTGCTGCGCACGAGCTCTCTGCAGCAGCAGCAACCAGGAAGGTCTGCGCCGCTGTTTCCGGGAGCTTCAGTGCACCAGGGTTCCAGAGGGCGTTTGGTGTTTTCCTCTGGAATCAGTAATGTGTGCAGAGTGCAGTCTCTTCTGGTTTCCCAGGCGTGTCTGCCTCTCTGAAGGTTTAGCTCTTCCTCCCACGGGATTTGGGTGCAGAGAACTGTTTATCCGGTCTCTTCCTTCAGGTTCTGGCGGTGTCTCAGGCGCAGGGGTCCTGCCCCTCTTGGGCCCTCCCCCACGGGAGCCCAGAGGCCTTATACAGTTTCCTCTTGGGCCAGGGATGTGGGCAGGGGTGAGCAGTGTTGGTGGTCTCTTCCCCTCTGCAGCCTCAGGAGTGCCCACCTGACCTGGCGGTTGGGTCTCTCTCTCATGGGGTCTGGGAGCAGAGAGCTGCTGGGATCCGCAGGTGTGGGACTTCTGGTAAACACAGAACGTGCCCGGTCCTAGAGGAATTCTGCTTCCGTGTGTCCCAAGCTCACCAGGCAGCTTTCTTGCAGCAGAAAATTTGGTCTTACCTGTGGTCCCGAGGCTCAAGTTCGCTCGTGGGGTGCTGCCCACGGGCTATCTGCCGCCTTGTCATTTATTTAATGCTAACTTTTTGCACTAAGTGAAATAAGCAAGCCTCTAAAGGAAGCAAATTACAATTTTTCTTTTATATACGGGAAAAATAAAAACATATATAACATACAAACAGAAGAGAATTACTACAATTTCTTAATTACAGTGGAAAGAGACATGGAGAAAGTTGAGAGATACAGGCCAAAGTATTAGAAATAGAAGTTATATCATGGCAATAAGTAGAGATCTATGGTACAGAATAAAGACCTGCAGTTCATCACAAGGAGTAAAATAATTCTTGTGCTACTTAATTTTTGTAAACCTGAGATAAACTGGATCATTGAACGAAGGGCAACTGCCCCCATCAGATTAGTTTGTGGGCATGTGTATGGGATATTTTCTTGATTAGTACTTAACATGGTAGGGAACAGTTTACCGTGAGCAGGACAATTCTACATAGGTTGTCCTGAGATTTATAAGAAAGTAAGCCAAAAAGGAGTACTCCACAGTTCTTGATTAAGTCTGCCTTCAATGTCTGCCTTTAGTTCCTGCCTTGACTTTCCTCACTGATGAAATGTAACCTGGGAACTGTACATTGAAATCAACCCTTTCTTCTTTAAGTTTTCTTTAGTCAATGTTTATTAACTACAACAGAAAGCCAACTAGAACACTGGTGCATCCAGGTTCATACAGAGGTTTGGAAATAATGTTCTTTTGTTTGTGTTGTAATGACTAATGACTGAACAATCTTAATAACCCTACCTTACTATATAGTTCCTTAAACATTAAATTAGCATAAATATTAATATATTGTATAATGGTTTTTTTGTGTATGTTTCCTAGTATATACTTTCATATCTTTTATGCATTCTTAGATACTTTTGTTTTTATACTGAAATAAGACACAATGTATGAGGATATATACATTATGGCTGTGTATAACTGCAGAAAAACTAGAATATACTTATCAAAACTATATGTTAAGTATATGATAAAGTGATATGACTTGATTTAAAAGAACAACCTATATTTTACAAGTTGTTACAATTACTCAAAAATGCTGCACAATCTGACCACTTTTCAAAATAATTTCCTGCAACTCTGCTTGATAATTCCACTGCATTCACACTGACCTCCTTGGTAGTCTTTTAAAACATCAATCAGAAAAGGAATAATGAAAATTTTACTCCTCCTCCTCTTCTTCCTCCTCCTCCTCTTCATCATCATCATCATCATCATCATCACATCTTTTCTTTCTTCTAAGAACAGTAATCCTTAATGGGAGTTGGAATGGAATGTTTCTAAACAAGTATTTTTGCCCTCTGTCACACAAACCTATATCTGTGTGCAAAAAAATATTATCAATTATAAAAATTAGCCTTCATTACTATTTTAGCACTTCTGGCATCACATCAATGTGTGCATGTGTGTGCGTGTGTGTGTTTGTGTGTGTGTGTGTGTTTTCTGTTTGTGGAAACTTGTTTTGCTTTTTCAAACAATATGTTATTCATTTGTGCTCCTGAATGATGCATTTCTAAATCATCCTAGCATTAAGCTGGGAATATGTAACTGCAAAGAAAATAATGAAAAAATAATGATAAATTATTTTGGAAACTCCAACAGTGCAAAAATCTGTATAACATTCCATATTTACTTTCTTACTTTACAATGACCATGAATTTCTGAGTATGGGGTACAGACTCCCTGTGTTTGTCCAAAATGAAAGAAAGTTTTAGGATTGATTTGTTTTGTTTCAAAACAAAGTATGACTATGAATGTAGAGGGATGGCTGAATTCTTTGATCACCCTGTTTCTGTTTTCCAAGGGCTTGAATTGTCATGGAAAATCATATCCTATAATAATCAAGGCCAGAAATCTGATCCAGTTTAGGTATAGAAGTTACTATATTTAATTTTGTATGTAGTCTCAACCTGAGCCAGCTATATAATCTCTTTGAAAAACACTGTTCTAATTATCATTCAGATATATCATGCCGGTTGAATATATTGAGATATAATTCATCCATTCAGATATAATACATGCAGATATAATAATTGGCTGGATAACATCAGTTGAGTCACACATATAATCATTCACTGATATTTGTATTAATTTAATATGGCAATAGGCACACAGTTCAGTTTTGCCTGTGAGGCTATTTCCTTATTGACCACTACATATATGTATTTAAGTTCCTCCTAGTTTTCATCTGTTTCTCAAATTATATATATAACCTTAATTTTATTTATTTTCATTTATCTGTTCTTGAGATATTCATATGATTGTGCTCATACTACCCTTCACAGTCTCCTGAACATTGCTCTTCTTCTTTCTACATTGAATTCTGTACCCATTAAATAATAACTTCTCATTTCTGTTCACTCTGTCCTTTACCAATGACATTTTAAGTTTTGTATTTTTTTAACTTGATGATGTTAGCCATCTCTTATAAATAGAATCTTACCATATTGCCTGTATATGATAAATATATTTAATGTAAGGTAATGCCTTCAATGTCCATGAATGATGTGGTAAAAGTTAGAGTTTCTTCCTGATAACTGAACAAGAATATATTTTATGTACTTAGTCTCTGCTCAATTGCTACGAAGAGGCACCCTGGCAATTCTAATAAAAGAAAAGTTTTAATTGGAAACTTGCCTACAATTTCAGAGGTTTAGTTAATTATCAATATGGTACAGAAAATGGTAATACACATTACAGTTATAGTCTAAGAAAGTAGCTGACATAGAAAGAGAATGGACCTGGCATAGGTTTAGAAATTGCAAATCTCATCCCAAGTATTATACTTCCCCAACAAGTTCACACCTCCTAATCCTTCCAATCCTTTCAAGGAATTGTAGTCTCTGGTGACTAAGAATTCATATATGAGCCTATAAGAGCCATTATTATTCAAGTAACCAAATCTGTATTTTGCATTTTATTTATCCGTGTTTATCACTGGAAATGGTTTTTAAATAACTTTTGACCACTGTTTTTTAAACTTTCTAATTTTGAGATCCTTTAATACAGATTGTCGTATTATGAAGACACCAATATAAAATTATTTTTCTCTCTACTGTAAATTTTATGCTATTAGGAATTTTAATGTAAATACTTTTGTGGACAGAAGTTTGCTATAGGAGCAGTGACCCACCAGTTGAGAACCACTATTTTGATCATTGTGAATATGCTGGCACAAACAAAAATGTAAAAGTAATTGAGTATTTCTTTTCAATGTTTCAAATAAATATTTTAATTTGTTTTGAAGATTTTAGTGCTTTCTATAGTGACTAAATTATTTTATATTCATAACAAAAGTATGTAATGATCCTCATAGATTTCCAATATTCTTGTGTCTTTATTATGGTTTCTATTGCTATGATGAAATATAATGACCAAAAGCAACACAGAGAGGAAAGGATTTGTTTGGCGTACATTTCCACATCACTGTTCATTATTGAAGGAAGTTAGGATAAGAACTAAAACAGGATAAGAAGCTAGAGGCTGGAGCTCATGCAGGACATGAAGGGGCACTGCTTAATAGATTGCTCACAATATCTTGCTCAGTTTGCTTTTTTATAGAACCCAGGATCACAAGACCAGGTTTGACTCCACCCCCAAATGGACTGGGAATTTCTCATCAATGACTAATCAAAAAAAAGTCTACAGGCCGTCCTATAAACCAACTTTACTGAGGCATTTTCTCAAATGAGTCCCTCTTCTCCAGTGACTGTAGCTTGCTTCAAGTTGACATAAAACAAGCCAGTGTATATTAACTTACTTTTCCTACTTTTTAAAATTAGACGTCCTAATAGTAATAAAGTAGTATCTCATTGTTATTTAGATTTGCAAATTATTGGTTATTAACAATATTAAATTATTTTCATGAGTTTCCTGGACATTTTGTATAATTTATTTGATAGACATGTATATTTGAAATCATTTCCAAATTAACATTTTAATTAATTAATTAATTTTTGGACGGAGAATATTTACACCTAGTTTCTAAATCCATCTGGGCAGAACAGTAAGCAGTTTCATGAGTTGGATCTGTTTTAGGATTCTCTTGCCTCAGTGTCAGTAGAGCTGAGGTTAACCAACTTGATTTGTATTTATTTGTTTCTTTCTTTGTTTACTTATTTATTTATTTTATTGGACATTTTCTGTATTTACATTTCAAATGTTATACCCTTTCCATACTCTCCCATCCCCTCACTTCCCCCTCAATACCCTAGCATTCCTTTCCATTGGGGAAATGAGCCTTCACCAGGACCAAAAGTTCCTCCTATTGAAGCCAGACAATGCCATCCTCTTCTACATATGCTGCTGGAGCCATGAGTTCCTCTATGTGTACTCTTTGGATGATGGTTTAGTCCCTGGGTGTTCTGGGAGGTTTGGTTCCTTGATGTTGTTCTTCCTATGGGGTTGAAAACCCCTTCAGCTCCTTTAGTCCTTTCTCTACCTCATCCATTGGAGTCCTCATGCTCAGTCCGATGGTTAGCTGCATACATTCTCATCTGTTTCAGTAAAGCTATGGCAGAGCCCCTCAAGAGACATCTATATCAGGCTGTCAGGAAGTACTTTTTGGCATTATCAATAGTGTCTGGGTTTAATGTCTATGTATAGGATAGATCTCCAGGTATGGCAGTCTCTAGATGGCCTTTCCTTCAGTCTCTGCTCCACATTTTGCCCCTTTATTTCCTCCCTTGAGTATTTTGTTCTACCCTCTAAGAAGGACTGAAGCATCCACATTTTGGTCTTCCTTTTTCTTGAGTTTCATATGGTCTGTGAATTGTTTCTTGGTTAATCCAAACTTGTGGGCTAATATCACCTTATCAAGGAGTACACACTATGTGTGTTCTTTAGGGAATAGGTTACCTCCCTCAGGATGATATTTTCTAGTTCCATCCACTTGCCTAAAAGTTTCATTTAGTCATTGCGTTTAATAGCTAAGTAGTATTCCACTGTGTACATGTACCATATTTTCTGTTTCCATTCTTCTGTTGAAGGACATCTGTGTTCTTTCCAGCTTCTGGTTAATATAAATAAGGCTGCTATGAATGCAGTGGAGCACATGTCTTTGTTGTATGTTGGAGCATCTTTTGGTTATATGCCCAGAAGAGGTATAGCTGGGTCCTCAGGTAGTGGAATGTCCAACTTTCTGAGGAACCTCCAGACTGGTTTCCAGAGTGGTTATACCAGCTTGAAATCCCACCAAAAATGAAGGAGTGTTCCTCTTTCTCCACATCCTCGCCAGCATCTGCCGTCACCTGAGTTTTTGATTTTAGCCATTCTGACTGATGTAAGGTGGAATCTCAGAGTTGTTTTGATTTGCATTTCCATGATGAGTAAGGATGTTGAACATTTTTTTCTTTTTTTCTTTTTTTCTTTTTTGCTTCACTGTGTATTTCTTTTTTTGTACTTTAAAATAATTCTCTTTTTTTAATTGGATTTTTTATTTACATTTCAAATGTTATTCCCTTTTCTAGTTTCCCAGACATAAGCCTCCTATCTCATCCCCTTCCCCTTCTTCTAAAAGGGTGTTCCCCTTCCCATCCACCCAACCTTCCAGGCTCTGTTCTCCCAACATTCCCCTACACTGGGAGTCCAACCTTGGAAGGACCAAGGGCTTCTTCTCCCATTTCTGCCCAACAAGGTCATCCTCTGCTACATATGCAGCTGGAGCCATGCTTCAGTTCATGTATAGTCTTTAGGTAGTGGTTTCGTCCCAGGGAACTCTGGTTGGTTGTCATTTTTCTTATGGGGTTGCAAGCCCCTTCAGCTCTTTCAATCCTATTTCTAATTCCTCCAACAGAGGTCCCGTTCTCAGGTCAATGGTTTGCTGCTAGCATTCACCTCTGTATTTGGCATGCTCTGGCTGTGTCTCTCAGGTGACATCTATATCAGGTTCCTGTCAGCATACACTTCTTAGCTATATCATTCTTATCTAGGTGCTTCTAGGCCATTCGGCATTCCTCAGTTGAGAATTCTTTGTTTTGCTCCCAAATTTTGATAGGATTATTTGTTTCTTTGGAGTCAAACTTGATGAGTTCTTTGTATATATTAGATATTTATTAGCCCTCTATCGAATGTAAGATTGGTAAAGATCTTTTCCTAATCTGTTAGTTGCTGTTTTGTCCTATTGAGAGTGTCCTTTGCCTTACAGAAGCTTTGCGACTGTATGAGGTTCCATGTTTATGTGTTTGTGTCTATGTGAGTATATGCAGTATGTGTGCGTGTAGGTACATGTGTGTGTGCATGTGTGTGTGCATGTTTGTATGTGCTTGTGTGTGTGTGTGTGTGTGTGTATGTGTGTGTGTGTGTGTGTGTATGTGAGTGTTTACTCTCAGAGGTCATAAGGGGTTTATTCTGAGAAGTGTGAGTTGCATGAACTGGATACTGGGAACTGGACTGATGTCTCTGGAAGAGTGGCCAATGTTCAAATCTCTTAAACCATGTATCCACCTCTTTCTTTTTCTTAATTTTGTGGTTTTGTTGTTGTTGATTTGTTGATTTATTTGCATATTCTGAATATCATATCCTGTGTTAATATATAGATAAGTAAAGATTTACTCATAATTCACTGCAGAAAACATTCTCTGTGTTGGTTATACTCATTAGAAATGGTATCATAGTATATCTCATTACTATATTTGTTCACATATAAGGCATTTTATCACTAATCAAATAGTTTTAAATTTTTGAGATCAGGATATTTAACTAAATATTAGTTAACATTTAAAAGCTTCCTATTTATTCATTCAAATAAACATCTCTGTGTATCCACAAGTATTTATCTCAGCTGGGGCTGCAGTGAGTGTAAGTAACAAACATAACAACCTGAAATTTATAGTCAATATCACTGAGAACAGCAATAAAATAAGAAAATCATATTAACATTTCCATTTAGCCATTATGCAGAGTCTATTAGATAAAAAGAAAATAGACAATTTTTTATTATTTATTTAATAAGTAAAGGATAAATCTAAGGCAAAAGCATGTCTCTAATTTCAGCCTCACCACTGGGAAATTTAAGTCATATTTGCTCATATTTACTTTAATTTTTTTAAAAATGTTTTCTAATTTTCTTACTGTATCCGGATAATGATGAACTAAGATAAAATTTTCGACTAAATCTTCTGTAGACTTCCTTTCCAACTGTTTCAAGACCCTAAAAGAGAAGTTGCCCTCAATATCATGAAAGCTCTATGAAAAATCACATGAAACCCTTGGGAAATGTGGAAATTCCCCTAGGTTATTGATTTTCTATTTTATTGTACTGACTATAATTCTTACAGTGTAGCAGTTTGTTTAGAAATAAATAATTTATTGTATTGAGGACTCAACCATCTCTACTGTGAGACTTAACAAGCTTGAGATTTCTAATATTTTCTAAACTGAGAAAGGAGAAAACAACTTGAAGGTAACTTATCCACTACATTAATGAATGAGCAAAGAATAAATACAAGACTGTACAGTATGCTAAAAATGTACATTTTGTTTAGGGTACAAGAAATCTTCAAAATACTGAGAATTTGAAAGAAATACATGTGTTTTGCAAAACAATAATGTATATGGCAAAATCTATGATATTAAATAGAACTTTAACACGATTGCTATTTATGTTATTTATAACAAAGCGGTATCTGGAAATGTTCAAAAAATTTGATAGTTCTAATAATTTTCTAACTGGCATAAATGTGTAATATATGAAATGTCAAATAAAGTTCAATTGAGTCACATTAAATTTTTAAAGATTTTTAATTGATTAAACCCAAGTTAATTAAGATTTAGATTTGACATTAAGAGAATATATGTAATAGATTTCCATATATTATATTTACATTTTATCAGTTCTTTATGAGTCTCATATCATGCACTCAAGTTCTGCGTATTTATTTCCCCACCATTCCCTCATATCTGCTCTTTGCCCTTGTAACCTCTCCCATAAAATTAAAAACACACACACAAACAACAAAAATAAAGTGTACAAAACATCCCATCGTGGAAGCTTTAAGTAAATACAATAAGTCCCACAAGATATGCCTCTGTACACATATCTTCACTCGGCATATTGGGCCACGTACCTCATCTTAGCAACACAGCAGAAGTGACTTTGGTGGAAGGGGCACAGATGATTCTCCAAGAGGGCTAAAGTACCGGATAGCTGGCCTAGCCACTCTTCTAACATGAGATGGCATAGCCGCGAGACTGATGTCCTCCCTCTTCTACTCAAACCACTAGAAGTAGATGAGAGAGCTTCCCCCTCCCCCCACATTTGAGAGAGCTTCCCCCTCCCCCCACATTGGTTGTAGCACTTTGGAAAGCTGGGCACTGCATCTTGCCTAAATGATACAGTGCAGCTGGCCCGATGGATGAGCGAGCTCCCAAGATGCAAGTGGGAGAGCAGGCTTAGCCCCTTACAGGCTGTAGAACTTGAGAGAGCAGGACCTGTGTTTTCATATGGCATCACAGTGGAGCTGACTCTGGAGGCTTGGATGCAGGTGAGCCTGTTCTGAAGGCATGTGATATATTTTGATTATGGTGGCCCTTCCCTTTCCTCATCCCCATTTTCACCTCTCATTTAAATCTATCCCTTCTCTGTCATTAGAAAACAAATCAGCTTTTAATGATTCTCTGTTTTGCTTGTCCTCCAAGAGAATGTCTACCCAGACAGCTGACTGAAACAGATGCAGCCATCCAATGCCAACATTGGAAGGATCTTGGATTCTCTTACTGAAGAATAGGAAGGATTGCAGGCCCTGGAGGGGATAGGAGCTCCATAGGAAGAAAAACAAAGTCAATTAACCTGCACCCTTGGGGACTCTCAGAGACTGAACCTCAGATCATACACAGGCTGGACCTTGGGAGCCCATATATATGTAGCAGATGGGCTGCTCAGTCTTCATGTGGGTCCTGAACAACTGGAGCTGGTGCTATCCTTAAATCTGTTGCCTGTCTGTGGAATCCATTTCCACAAGAAGGCTGCTTTGCCTGGCCTCAGTGGAAGAATGTGCTCCTAGCCTCCTAAAGACTTGTTTAGCTCGGGTAGGGGGATACACAGAAGTGCTCCACCCTTTCAAAGAAGAAGGGGATTTGGCAGGGACTCTATGGGGTGGGGGTAGGAGACAGCACTTAGGATGTAAATAAATAAATAAGTAATAATAGCCAGAAGCTGGAAAGTACCCTGATCTCCTTTAATAAAGAAATGAATACAGAAAAAAAATTCGTACATTTACACAATGGAGTACTACTAAACTATTAAAAACAATGGCCTCATGAAATTCTTAGGTAAACGGATGGAACTAGAAAATATACTGAGGTAGGTGACCCAATCACAAAAGAACAAACAGAATATGCATTTACTGTTAAGTAGATATTAGCCCAAAAGCTCGGAATACCCAAAATACAATTTACAGACCACATTAAACACAAGAAGAAGGAAGACCAAAATGTGGATGCTTCAGTCCTTAGAAGAGGAAACAAAATAGCCACAGGAGGTAATACAGAGACAAAGTGTGGAGCATAGACTGAAGGAAAGGTCATCCAGAGACTGTCCCATCAGGATCCATCCCATATGCAGCCACCATACCCAGTCACTATTGTGATGCCAAGAAGTGCTTGCTGAAAGCTTGATATGGATATCTTCTGAGAGACTTCTTCCAGAGGCTTACTGATACAGATGAGGATGCTTGCAGCTAACCTTCAAACTGAGCACAGAGACAACAATGGAAAAGGTAGAGTAAGGATTAAAGAAGCTGAAGGTGTTTGCAAGCCCATAGGAAGAACAACAATATCAACTAACCAGACCCCCCAGAACTCCAAGGGACTAAACCACTAACAAAAGAGTACACCTGGAGTGACTCAGGGCTCCAGCAGCATACTTAGCAGAGGATGGCCTTGTCAGGCATCAATGGGAGGTAAGGTCTTTTGACATGTGAAAGCTCCTTTCTCCAGTGAAGAGGAATGCCACAGCATGGAGCCTAGAGGCAGTGATTGAAGGGGAGGGGAATGGGATAGGAGATTTCCGGAGAAGAAACCTGGAAAGGAGATAACATTTGAAATGTAAATAAATAAAGAAAAATCCAATAAAAATATACATATGAAATAAAAACGGAAAACAAATCAGCGTAATGTTTTTAAAACAAAAGTTGGTACCAATAGAAATATCTTTATACCTGACTAAAAATATCTGTCAATGGAATTTAGGTAATACATATTTATACTCACATACACACACACACACACACACACACACACACACACACACATACACATAAAAAGACAGCACTAAAATAATTTGTTTGCCTTTTCTGATTTTTTTGAAAAGTAATAATGGACTAATTTCAGAATGCAGTAGTTTAGGATGACCAGGCCAATTCTAAATATTTTAAATTACTTTCATCCAAACAGTAGTGAGTAATTTGATTTCAGTTCTCTTTACAGCTCAAAATACTCTATCTGAAGCATAGATTGGGGTTGGTATATTTTACAAAACATAAACCCAAGATTTATCATACATAAATATAATTGTCCTAAAATTCTGATTTTCATTATGGGTTCACTACTATATGGGATAATATTTTTGATAATAAATTTGAGTTAAGTTTTTTGTTAGATATGGAAAATTACCAGGCAGTAGTAACCCATGATACAGGATGATATAGCTACTTGTAGTGAGAGCCGAATAAACAATAATTAGCAAGATATAAACTATAGTTCATATAAATTAATTTACTTTCTACAATCTATAGTCAAGGATTACTCAACATTCAGTAGAATGTGTTTTGATGTTAAAACAATACTTGGTAATTTGTTTGTATTAGGTATTTTATATCAATATACTTTTTCATAAGACAGTTCAGTATAGGATTCATTCAATATCATTAGTTGCAAGTAAAATAAATGTCTAATATATGTGGATGCCGTATATATAAACATTTTTTAAAAAATGAGGAATGATTGATTTCTTAAACATAGATACTTTTCTGTTTTTACTTTAGTATTTAATTTCTATTTCTTATATATTTTAAAACTTCCTGGATTTAGAGAGATGTAGCAAACAAAGGTAAATGTGGAAAATGTTTTTCATGGGATGGAATAGATAAGACCAACATACAATATGTGTTCAATATAGGATAATTGTATGAAAAAATATGTGTAGACTGTCTAATTTTTGTTATACTGCCAATGTGGACAAAAATCCAACATATAATGTAGAGAGAACAGAATATATTTCCTTGGCTTTAATTTCACTTCCATAGCTTTGATGAAGACAGATACCATCATGAATACTCATTATATACGAGAAGAGAAATGTGATGAGAACCTAATGCTATGAAGGGTTTCATAGGTGAAAGAAATATTAAATCAAATCTTTCCAAATAGCTATATGGGTTAGGAATTGAATAAGTATGGTAATTTAAGAAAGGGAACATGTTAATCATTTGCTTGACGTTTTCCTCCATATTTCATTATAATTTGTGAAAATTGCTGCACTCCATTCCAGCTTTTCGTAGGAAGAACTTACAAGCAATTTCAAAACCAAATCACATTCTTGTTAAAGGGCTACCTCATATTATGCTAAATTAATCCTTTTTACTGTACTTCTTCATGGATATACAAACATTGATGTCAGCTGCAAATATTAAAGCTATCTTTTGATTCCTAATATTTCATTTCCATAGTAGCAATAAAATAAAATAAAATAAATGAAAATGAAGTTTGATTTTTGAAAACTTAATATTTACTAACATCTCTGTAATATTAATTTTATTATGTAAAATGGGTATAACTACTCTTTTCTATGATAATATTATATGATAGAATATGTATTTGTGATAATAACCACTTATATCACTTGATATATGAGATCCTTTCTAATCTGGAAGACGTAATGTATCTAAATGTAGGTACCTTATAAGACAGAAACTATTTTCCAAAAGGGAGAATTCCAGTCAATGAAGTCTATAGGGAATGAGGTAAAATAAGTTTGAGAAAAATAACAGACTTTCTTTTTATCACTATGTGCTTTCTATTTCTAGAAATTCCAAAATATATTTCTTAATGTCTCTGAGACAGCTGTCTAGTTGATCAGGCTAACTCATGAAGCTGTAAAGAAGTCAATGTGGTCACAGCACATGGTTGGAGATGAGGAAGAGGTTCCAAGATGTTAAAACATCTGCTGCTTGGTTACTATGTGACGGATCAATAGACAGTGAAGTCCCATGAAAGGAATGGTTCTTGGGAAATGAACCAGAAACAGTCTAGCTTGATTACTCAGTCCAAAGTTGCACATAAAGAAGCAGAAGCTTTTCTAATCTTTGACTATGGTATAGAAGGAGTAGCAAGATTTATCCTTGAAGAGAATTTAAGAAGAAATATGATATGTCTCTGTAGCTCTTCACAAGTTAAACAACTGCTAAATAATATATGGTGATGCTTCATATAACATCATTCTCAACCATTCCTTTTATTTGGGAACTGGGAAGAACTCACAAATGAAGTTGGGGCAACTAATCATGAAATTTAGTAGTAATGATGACAAAATTTGACTTTCACTGCAGTCATTCTAATACATTAGTTGGTAGGTTATGAAAACAAAATAAAGATGCTCAAGACATAAAAGTTAAATAAATTTATACTACTTCTGCTTTTAAATTTATAGAACTGTATATATCATAAGAATATAAAGGACATAGACCACATACACCTTGTAACATTTTGGAGTCTTATTTAAGGGAGCCACTGTTATTATTATTTTCTTAACTGACTTGTTCTTCTATAATTTCATACATATATAATGTTATTATAATTTGTATGATTTACAATCATAATTTTGTAAGGAAAACAAGCTCTATGTTACCATGCCTGTGAGTCTTCTACTTGGAATGTCGAATTAAGAAGACCAAAATTTTAAATCCACCCAGAGTTACACAACTTATTTAAGACCAGCTTGAGATGCTTTGTCTTAAAACAAAATAAAATAATGGAATAGAAGCTACCTTGAGATGATGCTTCTATTTATCAGTGATAAGAAACTGTGATGAATATCTTTTCACTTATATCTAATCCTCAGAATTATTATTTTGAAATTGGAGTCAGGACTATTGTTAGTTGTCTTCTAATGTTTATTTTCAGAATAGCAATTGGTCAATTGTTATCTTACCATTTTTACCCAAGAATAAGGTTTATCAGACACCTTGCCAAACTGTTACGTGGACATAAATGGTATATTGTTGTTTTAAAGAATATTTCTTTGTTTATTTATTTTATTTCCATAAGGTTTAAAATAAGGTAATACAGGAATGAGAGAATTTTAATATTGTCAAAATACATGATATACTTGAATACTATAAAGCTGGGCCTCCTGCCATAGACCTACCCTTCAATCTATTTCAGAAAGTGAGGCAGGAAATTATAATTCAAGGATTATTTGAGCTACAGAATTAGTTTAAGGACAAGCTTAGACACTTAGAGATAATGTCTCAAAATAGGAAGAAAAAGGAGTACCAAGGATAAAATTCAAGGATAGAATGCTTGCCTTAGCCATGTGCAAAACCTTAATTTCAATGCAGAAGAATGAAACATCACTTTGTTCAAAGAAAAAAACTTTAAAAGACAAAGAACATGCAGTGAAATATATATATATATATATATATATATATATATATATATATATATATATAACCTGTGTTATTTTAGTTACTTTTCTTTCACTATGAGGAGATACCATGTCTGATGCAACTTATAAGAGGAAGCATTGATTAGAAGATGTTTGAAGTTTCACAGCTTTGCTCCATGAACATGACAGGCAGACAGGCATAACAGAAGAGCAGTAAATATGATCTCAAATCTGATCCACAAGTCACAGGCAGACAGAGAAAAACTAGGCCTGGTGTGGGCTTTTGAAACCTGAAAGCTCACCTCCAGTGACATACCTCCTCCAACAAGTCTGTACCTACTCCAACAATGCCTCAACTCCTAATCCTTCTCAAACAATTCCACTAATTGGAGATCAAACACCCCTATCGGAGTTTTGTGTTTTTAAACCACCATATGTACACAGACATGGTTGTACATGACTTTCGTCTGACCACTTAGAAGTCAAAGGTAGATAGACTTTTATTATTTAATGAAAAACCTGGTCTACATAAAGCATTTAAGGACATCCATGGCTACATATATAGTGAGATCCTGTCTCAAATAAATAACCTGTATCTAAGAATTTTTATCAAGAAATGTTTGTTATCATTTATTGAGTGACTAATATGTGTTTGTCTGAGCTTTGTTTCTAATGATGTGATAAAACATCATAACAAAAAACAATTTGGGAAGATGCTCCTTTTATCTTAAAACTCTCAGGTCATAGTGTGTCACTAAAGAAAGTCATAGCAGAAATTTGAGGTAGTAACTTGGACAGGAATTAAAGCAGGAACATGGAAAAACTCTTTATTAACTTGCTCCACATGGTTTTTGCTTGCTCCAGCCTGCTTTTTATAGTAAGAAAGACCACCTTGCCAGTGATGGAACTGCCCCCATCAGGCAGGAACTGAAGCAGAAGGCATGGAGGAAGGTTGCTTACATACATTCTCAATGTGGCTTGTCCATCCTGTTTTGTTATACAATTTAGGACTAGCTGCCAGTGGGTGGCATTGCTCATATAAAGAGCTGGGCCCTTTCACATCAGTCAGTCAAGAAATATCCTTCAGACTTGCCTGCAAGCATTATTTTGGAGGCATTTTCTCAATTGGGGCATTTGTCATATAAATTTAATTTGTAGAAAGTTAGCAAAGACTGATCATTATGGCACTGTACATATTCTCAACAATCCTTTTCACAGTCTTATAAAGAAAAATTACTCCTATCCCCATTTTGCAGATAAGTAAAATGAAGTCTCAGTGCTCACTCAAAAGCCCAGTAAATGAATCAGAATGTAGGCTGAGTCACTCTACCTTCAAAAGAGTGATTCTCAATCTTCCTAATGCTGTGGTCTTTTAGTACACTTCCTGAGGTTTTTGGATCCCTGACCATAAAATTATTTGTGTTGCTACGTTATAACTAAAGTTTGCTTGTGTTAATTGTAATGTAAATATCTGTGTTTTTCAATGGTCTTAAATGACCACAGTGAAAGGATCATTCAACCCCTTAAAGGAATTTCAACCCACAGGCTGAGAACTACTGATTTAGAAACATTAAGGTTAACTACTTTATAAAGAATAATGTAATATATGTAATCAAACTTGGAAATATATTGAAAGTTTGAAGCAGTCAAAGCTCACTTGCTTTAGAGTCATCTAAGTGAAGAGTCGAGCAGGTGAATAGTGAGTCATTTATTGTTCAGACACATTCCTCATTCATCAGGATGTTAGTACCTATAGGGTCCATAGAGACTAGCGAAATTAATTTTCTCATATAAATATCCTACATTTAAATTTTATAGAGAGACTTCTTTAACAATTTCTTTGAAAACAAATGAAATTTACAACTAATATTAAAAATTAAAATTTAAAAATGTAATAGGACATACACTTAACCAAATACTGTTATTATTTAGTTGAACAAAAAGAAAATACTAACTTCCATATAGCTCTGGGACAGTTCATAAATCCAGCTCATGTTGTATCTTGTTTCATATCAACAAATAAGACAGTAAAACTTATGGAAGGAAATGTTACTTTGTGGATAAGAAAACTGAGTCACTCTAATGCTAAGACACACATGTTCCAAATAAAAGTCAGTCTGTGACAGAATTATGTAAGTATATGGGGGAGATGTGCATGCACACAGAGGACAAAAAGCAATATTTGGAGTGCTACACTTTCTACCTATTCCTTTGAAATATAGCCTGCCACTGAACTTGAACCTCACCTTGTTTTGAAGGGGAAGGTGAGTAGTCAGTGTGGTCAGCAAACCCCAAAATATCTTTCTGGTTTTGTGATCGCTTTACAACATCACTGGGCTAACACATTCCTGCAGTTATGCACAGTTTTCCTCCATGTGCATGCTGGAGATTTGAACACAGGTCCTCATGCTTGCTTAGCAAGTGTTCTTATCCACCAAACTATCTCCCTCAGTGCATAGTTTTCATTTTTAATTGCAGCCTCAACAATTTCCAAGTTTACTGCTTATAAAATATATTCAAACTCAAAATAGAAGTAATAAAATCTGTGCATTATTGCTATTGGGTTTTAAATATGGCCATAAGTATAAAAACAAAAAATTACAAAGGACAAGCATACAGTTTTGCATAGATACCATAATCGCATTTTATGCTAAAACTCCCAGTTTAAGAAAAACTTTCATTCTAAATGCTCACAGTATTTTCATAGTTTTTCTGGAAACAGAAGACCTGTTTTCATCCATCCAATTGCTTATGTGGAAACAGAAGGACTATTTCCTTCTGAGCAATCTTATAAACATTTCTCAGATCCCTCCATTACCCTGACAATTCCATTAAGGCCATTATATAATTGCATGATGTTGTTTATCCAGTTTCAGGAGTCAAAGTTGAGAGTTGTAGTTAAGCAGCTGCCTGTGAATGGTAATAAAATTATTGATATTTCCAGAATATATGTTTGAATAAATAACTTGACATGTTATATTTTTAGGAGAGGAGTAGACAACAATAATAACAAAGCAAAAATAATAAATTGGATTGTTGATAATCAGTCGCTGATAGAAGACACTAAGTCGTGCGTAAACAAGCACTATTTCGTGGGAAAGAAGACTTGGACTTGGACGTTCTCATCGATTCTCTCACCTGTACCCTCAGTATCTACATGTGCATTATCTGAAGTATGCTCTTAATATTGAATTCATCAGAAATTTATCAAAAGGTCATATTATAGAATGCTTTTTCTAAGAAAATTATATAAACATACAGATTGTTACAAAAGAAGATACCAGGTTACAGAAATAAAACCTAGGAGCATAAAAAAATATTAGTTTGGTAGATATATCAAGGAACAAAGAAGCAGACTTACCTCTCTTCGAGGTTAGAAAGGAGAGACATCTAGCTGTCCTTTTCACCTACATTAGTGCTTCCTTCTGTGACTGCAACACTAAACAGTAATTAGATCAAGGAGAGCTCTGTATGTCCTGCTAAGACATTTAGACAGTGTCCTGAAGGCCATGAAGTCACTAAAGGGTTTTAATTCACAGATGAACACTTACGTGTTAGTTTCAATTATTGCAGATTACTTTCCATGTGCACTTAATGTTGCTTCCAGGCAACTGAACAAAACACTGTAACCCTCAGCTTTTGCTTGTAAACATTTAGTATATTTTATCTTCTACTGAAACAGGAACAGAAAGATAAACTTTGAGTTTATTAACATAAAATATTTGGGGTGATGTTATAAAACTCAGTATTTTTTGGCAAACCAGATACATTATTCTTAACAAGCTGGACACAGAATTCATTACGCTCATTGCCATTTTTCGAGGTCACCAGATATGAAGGCCTCTGGCAGCATTTCTAGTGGGCTAAACACTTTTTAATATATAATGCAAAAGCTTTTTATAGAGGAATGTAACTTTAGCTAGAGTGCCCACTCAGCAGTAAGGCATGCAGGCTTTTTCTCCTGTATTGAATCAAATTTGTTGACATGTTGCTCCTTAGAGTCCTTAAAGTCTGATGGCTTCCTAGATTTATTATAAACTCTGCTCAGAGGATCTTGAACTTCACAGAGCATATCTCTATGCTGCCCTTTCTCTAAAGTAGAGCTGCAATAACTTCATCTGCCTGGAAAGAATTGGCACTATGGAAATGAGACTACTTTTCTTGGCCAGTTAGAGGGCAATGGAAAGAGGTTTACATAGTCCAAACGCATTGATCCATTACGTAAACAATTTGGTTTCTTGCCTCTCAAGAGAATACAAATGTAAGAGGCCGAGCTGAAGCATTTGTGCAGTATAAAGTGCTATCTGTAAGTGGATAGCTATTCTTACTTCTCAGAAAAGGAAAGGTGACTTATTTGAAAACACAAAAACACATTTGTTTTTTTTTTTAATTCTTTAGAATTCTTGCTTTCATAATTGATTGCTGTTTAGATGCAGAGTCTTACTGTGAATCCCAGAAGGCCTAGAACTTTCTATTTAGATCAGGCAAGCCTCAAACTTCTGATGATCCTTCAGAGTTTGGAAGTTATAGTCGTACATTATCTATCACGTATGTCCAAACTGCCAGCCTTCTAGGAAAAAGACCACTGCACAATCTGAATGTCTTCTAATATTTTATAACCATATTCAACAGTACCAAATATTACCATTATCAGTTCCTTGTATTACTACTGAAATGTATTACTGCAAACTTTCTGTCTTTAGAAATTTAAGTCTATTACCCTTCAGTTCTATAGATAAGAAATAGGACCCAACTTCTCTAAATTCAGTTCTCGGGCAAGCTATCTCTTCCTTCCTCGAAGTTTGAGTGGTAATACTGTTTCATTTTCCTTACTATCATCTATAGACTGTTGAAACATTGGCTCATACATCCTTTCTTTCTTAGCTAAAATCAATAGCATACCATTTTCATCTATCTCTGTCTCTGGATTCTGTTTAAATCATGTCCTCTCAGATTAAACTTTCTGATTTTATTTGATAAGGTTCTCACAGTTAAATTGCTAAATAAAAATGTAATCTTAGGATCTTCTGTTTTCTCTATCCCTAATACTTTATTTTGATGTCTCCCTCAACAAATATTTTATATAAACTTAAGTATAAAGATTTAATAGATTATCAAATCTGAGGGAAGTGTTGTGAGAAACATGAAATAGAAAACTAAAGAAAGTGATCAAAGCTAGATGGAAACTTGATAAATTGTAAAAGAACATCAAGTCCATAATATCATTGTTATATATTTAAAGAAATTTCTTTCAAACCCCTGTTTTTCAGGCTTTTTCAGAATAACTCATTGAATTGATCAACCTCACACATATTTATAAAGTCCTACTTGAATTTGATTTTTGGCATTTTGCCAATTGCTGTACTGAGACTTTTCTTTACTCTCAGGTACATATTCTTCTCAGATTTATTCGGTTTCATATCTCAGATCCATCTTAATCCCTATTATTTTAGATTCTCTTAATATTTCTCCCCAAACTACTCAGTCCGTCCTTTATTTTTCTGTTGAATTATGTTCCCCACAAGCTGATTTTTCAATATGTCAAAATTATTATGTTTCTTACTTTAGCAAACTCTAAGTTTCAGAAAAATGGAACTTCAAGTGTTTAAAATTTTGTCAGTATATATCTAAACCTCTGGGTTGTACTACATGGCTTGGGAGATGAACATATATTAACCAAATATTCACTAGGGGACTTAGAGGACTCTTCTGTAGTGCTGTAAAGGACATTTGCTCATTTGGCCTTCTGTTAACATCTCCTTTTTGCTGAAGGTACCATGCAAGCTTCCAAAGGAAGTAAACATTCAATTGCCTTATCACCCATGACAGCTATGGCACAATAACTGTAAGTGTACAGTAGTGGTATACATATTTTAGCAGCTACCAAATAACTTCCATACTAGGCTTAAGTCTTACTAGATAAGAGGGTGTTTGTGTCTGGTAATGGGAACCTAGCTAACTGTTGAGTGCTTGTGAAATCATTTTTACTAGAATAACTCTAAAAACCACAAAATACTAAACATCTATAAAACCTAACAATAATCTATAAAAATATATATTCTTATACTGACAAATAAATGTCTTGATTCCCCATGAAAGCAAATTATTGTTGTAGCAGATGAAGATTATAGCAGAAAATCATAACCGTTTAAAATTCTGAGTTATAGCATCCAGTTTCAATGGGTACATCTACAAAATATTCTGGTATGTAAGGCTTAAAGATCATTGCAGAAAGAGGGGAAAAGAAATATTCTAAGTGCCAGAAAATCATGAAGCTTGCTGTGAAACAGTATTTCCTAGGAATTCCAGGATCTACATCCATAAAGTCTCACCAATGAGATGAGCAGAACAAAGAAAACACCTATAGACATACCTAAGTTGACAGAGCAAAGACCATGAGGCCTCAGCCCTACATACAGAACTACAAGCAACTAATCATTGATGAGAGTGTGAGGGATAGTCTTCTCTAGGGAAGAGTATATCAACTGATTATCGAATACTAGATGGTCAGCCCTGAAAATATACATAGTAGTAACATTATACAGATTGAGCGGGTAATTTTTAGGAATATGTATGTCACATGCATATATGCACATACACATATATGCATATGAATACATTAATACAAAATGAGGCCATGAATTTGAAACCTAGGAAGCTACGTAGGAGGGCTTGGAATAAAGAAAGGGAAAGGGGAAAATCATGTAAATATAATCTCCTAAAAGAGAAAAAAATTAAAAACTCTCATAGGATGTATCACATGGGTTTTAAATGAAGGCAAAACTTACTGTATATCATTAATTTAATGCTTCCTTTTCTTGTTATCCAAAAAGGGGAGCATAACAATATAAGTTACCTTTTGTGTATCAAAGAATTTCATAAGTGTTTTCTTATACAATTTATGATTTTAATCATTTAAGTGAAATCAATGTCCATATGCTTATTTTACAGTGAGGAGGAAATTACCCCTTTTTAAAATTTAAATAAAAATGTCCAATAAAAATTGTCATTTATATAAGATTATATAAGTCAATGTTAAAACTTTGACAGAATCTTGACCCATAATTAATTGATAGCCAAAGCTTTATATAAAAAGACTACCTGAATACATTGAATTGTAAGCGTTCATTTCAGAACTTTCTACCATATCTAATCATAAAGGGACAGAGGAAAACAGAAGTCTGCAACATGGTTCCAAAATCAGAATAGTTGACAAAGCATAAATCTACATATCATATGAATTCTCTGCAAAACTGCCCTGAGTCTCAGTTTATAACTTCAAGAATGGGACTGAATTTTGTTCCAACCAGAACATAATTTTGACATGTAGCATAATAGATTTAAGAATTTTTCATCATTGTGTATTACATACCTTCCAGTAATAGTATGTCTAGACTTGAGTAGACTTAGCAATTAGAAAGAAAATCTGACATGTTAAATTATACTAAATATATTATAGATTGCAAAAATATAATATAGGGAAGATATATAACATATTTAATATGCAATCATGGTCAAAGTGATATAATAATGTCCACAATACGTTGGGGAGGCGGCAATGTGGGTGGATAGGGAGGGGAGCACCCTTATAGAAGGGAGGGGGAGGGCTTAGGGGCTCATGGGCAAGAAACTGGGAAAGGAAATAACATTTGAAATGTAAATAAGAAATACTCAATTTAATAAAAATGGAAAAAATAAGATATAAAAATGAATCTGTTCTTTCCCTTTCAAAATTGTTTCATGTAGCAAATCTCCTTTCTCTGAGATAAAAGATTGATTCCAAATATCATAATCATCACAAATTAAAAAATAACAAAATCCAAAGGAATAACATTTTTTCTTAGAAAAATTGCTTCTGCTTTTTTTAATGAAGACAAGGATAAAAGTACCAAAATTCTGTCAATTCAAGGAAGACCTCCATTCTCCAGCTACCTCTCATCCACCTCCATCAGATTCCTGAACCCTGCAAGTAAGTTTTCCTTCCACCACCCAACTTTTCTGCTGACTAAGCCCTCTGGGCCAAGTCAAGTTGCCATCAGCAGCCTGCCATCCCAGGGAGAACTTCATTCTCCTACCACCTCTCCTCAACATCCATCAGACTCCTGAACTATACAGTTAAGCTTGCCTCCCCCCACCTACATTCCATCCCCTTTGAGCCCTTTAAGTCAAGCCAAGCTGCCATTCTCCTGGCACCTCTATCCACCTTCATCATAAGAGGCTGCTGAGCCATACAAAACTTCAGATCCAGAGGCATGTAGCCCAAAGATAACTAACAGAGGCTTGCCATCCTGGTCTCCACCCCCAGTACCTACTACATCAAGAGTATCTAGGGACAAAACCCATCCAGATGGCTAAATGCCTTTGTAAAACCATAATCAACAAGAGCCATGCCAGTACAACACCTCCATAGCACAGCTAACCCAATGCAGCAAGCTCTGGCTATCCTAAAACAATTGAAACATAAGAAAGTGACCTTAAAACCAATGTTATACAGATGATAGAAGCCTTTAAAAAGGAAATGAATAAATCCATTAAAGAAACACAGGAAAATACATTCAAACACATAGAGGTCTTTAAAGAGGAAACAAATAAATCTTTTGAATCATACAGCAAAATACAATTAAACCAGTGAAGAAATTAAATAAAACTCTGCAAGACATCTGAGTGGAAAAGAGAAGCAATGAATAAAACACAAACTGAGGGAATCCTGGAAATGGAAAACCTAGGTAAGAGAAAAAAAAGGATAGAAAAACTCCTAGTAAAACTAACCAAGAGACAGAGAAACATCCAAATAAACAAATCAGTAAAGAAAAAGGGAAATAGACTGATTTCTCTTATGACCATTGATGCAAAAATACTCAATAATATATTTGCAATCTGAATAGAGAAACACATCAAAAACATCATCCATCAAAATCAAGTAAGCTTCATCCCAGGGATGCAGGGATGTTTCAATACAGGAATTAAGAAAGTAAAAGAAAAAAATCATACAATCATCTCATTAGACACTGAAAAAGCCTTTCATAAAAACCAGCAACACTTCAGGTTAAAGATATTAACAGAATCAGGGACACAGGGCATGTACCTAGCCATAATCAAAGCAATATTCAGCAAGCCAATAGACAACATCAAACTAAATAGAGAGAAACTTAAGGAATTTCCACTAAAATCAGGGACAAGTCAAGGCTGCCTATTCTTTCCCTATCTACTCAATATATTACTTGAAGTACTAGCTAGAGCAGTAAGAAAACTCAAGGAGATTAAGGGGATACAAATTGGAAAGGGAGAAGTCAACATATCTGAATATGTAGATGATACGATAGTATACATAAGCAACCTGAAAAATTTTATCAGCAAACAACTACAGCTCTTAAACACTTTCGGCATAGTGGTTGGATATAAAATTAACTCAAAGATATCAGTATGCATATGATAAACAGGAAGATAAAGAAATTAGGAAAATGACACCCTTTACAATAGCCACTAAAACAAAAACATAAAATATCTTGGAATAACTCTAACCCAGCAAGAGAATGATAAATATGAAAAGAACATCAAGTCCCAGGAAGAAGTAATTGAAGAAGATATCAGAAAATGGAAAGATCTCCCATGCTCATGGATAAGTAGGACTAACAGAGTGAAAATGCCCATTTAACCAACAGCAATCTAGAGATCAATGCAATCCCTATAAAAATTCCAACACAAGTTTTATATACCTTAAAAGAGCAATTTCAACTACATATCGAAAAACAAAAACACAGAATAGCCAAAACAATCCTGAAACAATAAAAGAACTTTGGGAAGAAAAAGCTTTCCTGGACTCAAGCTGTACTACAGAGCAAATGTGTTAAAAATGCATTGTACTGAATCATAAACAGACACGTTTATCAATGGAATCTAATTGAAGGTACAAAGAGAGACCCACATACCTACAGATACCTGATTGTTTTTATAAAGAAGACAAACCATTCAATGCAAAAATGACAACATCTACAACAAATGATATTCAACTACCTGGATGTCTATATATAGTAGAATGAACATAGATCCATACTCATCTTCCTACAAAAAACTAAGTGGATCAAGGACCTCAACCAAAAACAGGTATACTAAATCTCATAGAAGAGAAAGTGACAAATAGCATGAAAACATTAGAATAGGAGACAATTTCCTGAACAGAACATTAGTGGCTCAGGCTCTAAAATCAACACTTGATAAATGAGTTCATTAAACTGCAAAGCTTCTGTAAGGCAAACGATACTGTCCATAGATCAAATCATGAATCCAAAGGATATTCATCAACTCCATATCTGACAGAAGGTTAATATCTAAAATTATAAAGAACCCAAGAAGTTAGACACCAACAGCCCAATTAATCGAGTTAAAAAATGGTATACAGAACTAAAGAGACGTCTCAACAGAAGAATCTTGAATAGTTGAGAAGTACTTAAAGAAGAAGCAGGAAAGGGGATAACATTTGAAATGTAAATACATAAAATACTCGATAAAATAAAAGACAGAATTAGATTCCATTATGACAAAAAGAAGTGGTCAAAGTCCTTAGTCATCAGGGAAATGCAAATCAAAGCAACTGTGATTTTCCATTTTACAGCCATTAGAATGGCTAAGATAAAAAACACAGGCTTGTGAGGATGTGGAGCAAAAGGAACACTTCATCATTACTGATTGGAGTACAAACTTGAACAATCACTTTGCAAATAAATTTGACATTTTTCTCAGAAAACTGGAAATAGTTCTACCACAAGACCCAACTATAACACTCCAGGTCATATACCTAGTAGATGTTCCACCATCTTGCAAAGAAAGACACTTGTTCAACTATGTTCACAGCAGTTTTATTCTTTTTTTTATTGGATTTTTTATTTACATTTCAAATGTTTTCCCATTTCCTGGTTTTCCTTTCATAAACCCCCTATCCCATCCTCCCCTTTCTTCTATGAGGGTGTTTCCCACAACCACACAACCCTTCCCACCTCCCTGCCCTGGCATTACCCTACACTGGCGGTTCCAGACTTGGCAGGACCAAGGGCTTCTTCTCCCATTGATACCTAACAAGGCCATCCTCTGCTACATATGCAACTGGAGCCATGGATCTGTCCATGTGTACTCTTTGGGTAGTGGTTTAATCCCTGGGAGCTCTGGTTTATTGATATTGTTGTTTTTATGGGGCTGCAAGCTCTCTCAGTCCTTTCTTTAATTCCTTCAATGGGGACCTTGTTCTCAGTTCAGTTGTTTGTTGCTAGCATTCACCTCTGTATTTGCCATGCTCTGGTAGAGCCTTTCAGGAGACAGTATCAGATTTCTGTCAGCAAGCACTTCTTGGCTCCATCAATATTGTCTGAATTTGGTGGCTGTATGTATATGGGCTGGATCCCAATGTGAGGCAGAATCTGAATGGCCTTTCCTTAAGTCCCTGTTCCAAATTTCATCTCCATATTTCTTCCTATAAATATTTTTGTTCCTCTTTTAAGAAGGACTGAATCACCCACATTTTGGTGATCCTTCTTCTTGAGCTTCATGTAGTCTGTGGATTGTATCTTGGGTGATTTGAGCTTTTGGGCTAATATCTACTTATCAGTGAGTGCATACCATGTGTGCTTTTCTGTGATTGGTTTACCTCACTCAGGATGATATTTTCAAGTTCCATCCATTTGCCTATGAATTTCATGAAACATTGTTTTTAATAGCTGTGAGTATTCCATTGTGTAAATGTACCACATTTTCTGTATCCATTTATCTGTTGAGGGACATTTGGGTTTTTTTCCAGCTTCTGGCTATTATAAATAAGGCTGTTATCAACATAGTGGAGGATGTGTCCTTGTTATATGGTTTCAACATCTTCCAGTGTACATTTCTCCTATGCATTCTCCATATGATCTCTTTATAACATGATGTGGTGTGACACGGTTTAATCTTTTTAAGTATTTGTGAAAGACTAAAATTTGAGTCAAACTTACTTACAAAATTATGAAAAGTAAGTGTAAATGTGTTAAAATGAATAACAAAGAAAATATAAATTGAGATAGAATTGGAATCAATTAAATTGCATAACAGAATAGTATGCAGAATTGTCAAAGGTAAGTAAATATGTTTGCTTCTAGGTGGTCATGAAAACAGAACTAAGAGAGATTTACATGATCAAATCCTGAGACAATATTTAGAAGTTTCCCAGTGACATGTAACTGATGGCACTAAAGTCTGAAAAAAAAAAAAAAACCTTTGTAGGATTGGTCACTTGCTGTCACTTAAAGTCACTGATTTTGTGAGGAATATAGTTCTTTAAAGTTATGCGGGGCTAGATTTCTTGTGTTTTCTACCACTACATTGAAGGTCTAACCTTCAGAACACAAAGAGTGTACAGCACTCATGTGGTTCAATAATAGGAATCTGACAGAGGCCAAAATAAATGTTTTCTACTTCTCCACCTCTAGATGCTGGCTTGATCCAAAGCCTGACTTTAGAATAGCTAAAGCTGTTACTTTAAATGCCAAACTCTACTCTTCTGAGTCTTGTAGTTGGTTTTGAAACATGTGAGGAAAAATATTTTAGAGTGTGGATTCCAAACTCTGATTTTTTAAACAGCACTGTAATTTTGTGTCTTAATGTTATAATATGATTTCATAAAATATTTTACAATTTACTTGATAACATCAGAGTTTTTAATTTTCTTTAAAGATGGAACATCATCTCAATTTTTTTCTGTAACCCCTCCCCCTCCCTTTCTATATGGGTGCTCCCCTCCCCAGCCTCTCCCCATTACCACTTAAAGTATAGTTGTCAAAGATACAATTTCAATGGTTCTTTTTCCTTGGTTTCTATAAAATAAGTCAAAATCACATGTTACTTCGTATTTTCTATCATTAAATGTAACATAGTAATAAAATACATGGAAAAGCTACTACAGAAATAATCAGAATCACACTTATCACAATGGCTGTGGACGTTTTAATCATTTTCTTAAAAATTATCAAAATAAACATTGTAAAAAATATTTTTCTATTATCAATATGTTGTCACCTGTATTTGTGTATATATATACATTATACTTTATTTTTTTTATTTTTTCTTTCTTTATTTCTTCATTGACCAGGTGATCATTCATTAGAGAGTTGTCCAATTTCCATGAGTTTGTCAGCATCCTGTTTTTATTCTGTTGTTGTAGAAATCCAGCTTTAATCCCTGGTGATCTGATAAGATACAGGGGGTTATTTTAATATTTTTTGAATCTGTTGAGATTTGTTTTGTGAACAAGTATGTGGTCAATTTTGGAAAAGGTTCCATGATGGGCTGAGAAGAAGAGATAGATAGATGATAGATAGATAGATGATAGATAGATAGGTAGATAGATAGATAGATAGATAGATAGATAGATAGATAGATAGATAGATAGATAGATGGATAGATGGATGGATGTTTGGGTGAAATGTTCTGGAGATATCTGTTAAGTCCATTTCATTCATACCTCTTTCAGTTTCATTATTTCTCAGTTTAGTTTCTGCCTGGATGACCTGTCCATTGGTAAGAGTGGGTTGTTGAAGTCTCTCACTACTAATGTGTGGAGTTGATTGTGTGATATAAGTTTTAGTAATGTTTCTTACAAATGTGGGTGCCTTTGCATTTGAGGAATACATGTTCAGAATTGGGATATCATCTGAGATATCATCGTAGGAGGTTTTATACTTTATTTTTAGAAGAGAATTATTTATTCATTTTATGTATATGAGTACACTGTAGCTGTCTTCAGACTCACCAGAAGAGGGAATCAGATTCCATTACAGAGGGTTGTGAGCCACCATGTCGCTGCTGGGAATTGAACTTCAGACCTCTTGAAGAGCAGCCAATATTCTTAAGTGCTAAGCCATTTCTCCAGCCCATACTTTTCACTTTCAAGGGAGAAGCTACCCCTCATCCTCATATATCAGAAAAAGTATTATGAACCCATTACTTCTTGAAAATAGGTAGATAAGAGAATATTTGTTTTTGTAATTCCTGTTATGTTTCTAGTAATTAATCTCAGCAATGTATGTGCATTCTTAAATCATGGCAAAATCCCAAATATTAGTGAATCTAGTTCTTTCTGACAAGATTATTCTAGTTATAGAACATGACCTTCAATAAAGTATTAAAAAAATGCCATGTTTGCTTTTTGTATTTCTTCATATTATAACAGACTATTACAAATCATTTGCTTGCAACATTTATCTACAATTTCAAGATATGGTGGTTTAGAAATCCATACAGAATCTATATTCTGCTCTTGCTTTGGGACTCTCAAGGGGAAACACAAGGAATGTTAAGAAGAAAATCTGTGCTAGGAAACATCATATATAAGCATATATATTTAACCTCTCTAGATTTTGCTGAGTATATGTATGCTACATGTGACTTCTATGTATTGCATATGTAAAATTTACATGTAATGCTCTGTTCAACTTAATTTTTACTTAATCAAACACCTTTTCTCTGAAATATGTGAAAGAGTATTCAGATAGATAAGAAATCAAAATCACACCTATTCTACAGTCATAACTTAAGGGTTGTACTAGAATTATCCTTACTCTACCTTTCTCTCTCTCTCTCTCTCTCTCTCTCTCTCTCTCTCTCTCTCTCTCTCTCTCTCTCTCTCTCTCTCTCTCTCTCTGCGTTACAGAAGCTTTGCAGTTTTATGAAGTCCCATTTGTTGATTCTTGACCTTAGAGCATAAGCCATTTGTGTTCTGTTCAGGAAATATCCCCCTTTGTCCAGGTATTCGAGGCTTTTCCCTACTTTCGCTTCCATTCTTAATCTGAATATATAAAGTAGAAAGACATACTCTAAACGTTGGGAACACCTTCTTGTTGGAGCCTCAAATAAAATTATATGGAAAAGGAAACATTTGTTTGCCTGCATTCTTAACATCATTTAGCATCTTAGAGCATTCCTTGACTTTTTGAAGTAGATTCTTTGGGTTTTCAATGTAGGTTGACAAAAAGAATGTCTCCAGAAATTCCCATGCACTGGACAGCTCACTATCACCAGATATGGACTGAAATATTTATCCTAATCGATCAAGTGGCTACTGGATTCTCAGCCTCTACAGTACGATCAACTATTGCTGACTTCTTGGACTATACCCTGTAAGCCAATCTAGTATTTTACACACACACATGCAAACACACACATACAATACACACATTTTATATGCAGTACATATAATATATATTATTTAACTTTATATTTATATTTTATATAATACATGTATTTACTAAAATTATATATATATTACTTATGTATATGTGTGTATGTATATAGATCTGTGTTTGTGTGTGTGTATGTGTGTATGTGTGTATGTGTGTATGTGTGTATGTGTGTATGTGTGTATGTGCATGCAAGTGTTCTGAAACGAAGAGTACCAAAGAGGAGTAAATGGAAGTGTATGGAATAAGGAAATATAAGAAGATCTAAAATTAAATCATAATCTCAAAGATAAAATAAATTTTGAAATGGATCATCTCTAAAATCAAACATACTTTCAAAAAGTTATTTGATGTATAGTACATGAAAATGCAAATCATTAATCATTAGGCTTATTTTCATTTTGATTACAAATAGTTGATGCATATTAGTTAATTATCCATAAATCTAGTATGAATTTCAACAGCTCTTTTCTGGTGGGCATAATCCTTTTAGCTGAATACTTGTATTAGAACCTGAAGGTAATCAAGCTCAAATTTTCTATATTGGAAATACATCAATAAATAGTATACTTTGCTTTATTCAGCAGAAGAATGGGAAAAGAGTATACGTGTGTACATAATATGTGACTGTATATGTGCTTAAAAATGTATTAATCCACAAAAGATATTATATTATTTGCACTGACATTAGAAGAAGTGATGGAAATCTTACTAATTAAAATAAGCCAAACTTGGAAAAATAGTATATGAGTTTTTCAGTATGTCCCTATCTAGATTAGACATAGACCACACATATATAGGGCATTACATAGAAATGGTATTATTTACAAGGAGGAAGTTATATAACTAGGTGAGTGAGACAAGAAAAGAAACGAGAATAGGAATGAAGTGAAATAGGAATGTGTGAAAATGTCAAAAGGAAAAATAGTCAATGGGACGTAATGTTTACATGAATTTTAGTGATGTTTTAGTGACAAATTTTATTTTCGACAACTATCAATGTGTCTTTGATATACTGGATATATAATATTTATTATTTTTAAACTTTAATTTTGAGAATTACTTAAACATTCAGAAGTCCACACATAATTACAAACTTGATATTTTTTTTATTAACTTGAGTATTTCTTATATACATTTCGAGTGTTATTCCCTTTCCCGGTTTCCAGGCAAACATCCCCCTCCCCCTCCGCTTCCTTATGGGTGTTCCCCTCCCCACCCTACCCCCATTGCCGCCCTACCCCCAACAGTCTAGTTCACTGGGGGTTCAGTCTTAGCAGGACCCAAGGCTTCCCCTTCCACTGGTGCTCTTACTAGGATATTCATTGCTACCTATGAAGTCAGAGTCCAGGGTCAGTCCATGTATAGTCTTTAGGTAGTGGCTTAGTCCCTGGAAGCTCTGGTTGCTTGGCATTGTTGTACATATGGGGTCTCGAGCCCCTTCAAGCTCTTCCAGTTCTTTCTCTGATTCCTACAACGGGGGTCCTATTCTCAGTTCAGTGGTTTGCTGCTGGCATTCGCCTCTGTATTTGCTGTATTCTGGCTGTGTCTCTCAGGAGCGATCTACATCCGGCTCCTGTCGGTCTGCACTTCTTTGCTTCATCCATCTTGTCTAATTGGGTGGCTGTATATGTATGGGCCACATGTGGGGCAGGCTCTGAATGGGTGTTCCTTCAGTCTCTGTTTTAATCTTTGCCTCTCTATTCCCTGCCATGGGTATTCTTGTTCCCCTTTTAAAGAAGGAGTGAAGCATTCACATTTTGATCATCCTTCTTGAGTTTCATTTGTTCTAGGCATCTAGGGTAATTCAAGCATTTGGGCTAATAGCCACTTATCAATGAGTGCATACCATGTATGTCTTTCTGTGATTGGGTTAGCTCACTCAGGATGATATTTTCCAGTTCCAACCATTTGCCTACGAATTTCATAAAGTCATTGTTTTTGATAGCTGAGTAATATTCCATTGTGTAGACGTACCACATTTTCTGTATCCATTCCTTTGTTGAAGGGCATCTGAGTTCTTTGCAGCTTCTGGCTATTATAAATAAGGCTGCGATGAACATAGTGGAGCACGTGTCTTTTTTATATGTTGGGGCATCTTTTGGGTATATGCCCAAGAGAGGTATAGCTGGATCCTCAGGCAGTTCAATGTCCAATTTTCTGAGGAACCTCCAGACTGATTTCCAGAATGGTTGTACCAGTCTGCAATCCCACCAACAATGGAGGAGTGTTCCTCTTTCTCTGCATCCTCGCCAGCATCTGCTGTCACCTGAGTTTTTGATCTTAGCCATTCTCACTGGTGTGAGGTGAAATCTCAGGGTTGTTTTGATTTGCATTTCCCTTATGACTAAAGATGTTGAACATTTCTTTAGGTGTTTCTCAGCCATTCGGCATTCCTCAGCTGTGAATTCTTTGTTTAGCTCTGCACCCCATTTTTTAATAGGGTTATTTGTCTCCCTGCGGTCTAACTTCTTGAGTTCTTTGTATATTTTGGATATAAGGCCTCTATCTGTTGTAGGATTGGTGAAGTTCTTTTCCCAATCTGTTGGTTGCTGTTTTGTCCTAACCACAGTGTCCTTTGCCGTACAGAAGCTTTGCAGTTTCATGAGATCCCATTTGTCGATTCTTGATCTTAGAGCATAAGCCATTGGTGTTTTGTTCAGGAAATTTTTTCCAGTGCCCATGTGTTCCAGATGCTTCCCTAGTTTTTCTTCTATTAGTTTGAGTGTGTCTGGTTTGATGTGGAGGTCCTTGATCCACTTGGACTTAAGCTTACAAACTTGATTTTAAAAATATAATTTACAAAACATGGCAGATTTAAAGTACTAATATATTAAATTATTCAGGCCCATTAATTTTAATTCACTTTCTTGTTGTAATATTAGTTCAACTTGACACTATCGTGTGGAATTAATAATAATGTGGTGCTGAGCTAGAAATATGATAAAATATCTGATAGCATGTTTGGATTCATGCAGTCTTCCTAATCACACATCTATTCTCTTTTAAAACTATGCCTTAGCTTTTAAGGCTTGGAATTTTTCAAAATTTCCACAGGAAATTTGATTCATAACGTTTGATTCATAAAGTTTCCATACATTATTTATTATCTTATTTATTCCAAATACTAAGTTTGAAATAACTACTGGTCAAAAAGCCCTATTCTTCACTCTTCACTCACTATCATATGTATATGTATTTTGTCTTCTGTGTTGTAAGTTTCTGAAAATGAGATCTTTAAAACAAAATGTCACAGATAATATAAAATATCTTGCAGTAACTCTAACCAAAGAAGTGAAAGACTTTTTTGATAAGAACTTCAAGTTTCTCAAGAAAGAAATTGAAGAAGATCTTAGAAAAAGGAGATATCTCCCATGCTCATGTATTGGCAGAATTAATATAGTAAAAATTGCCATCCTACCAAAGGCAATGCATAGATTCAATGCAATCTCCATTAAAATCCCAACACAATTCTTCAAAGACTTGGAAAGAGCAATTCTCAAATTCATCTGGAACGGCAAAAAACCTAGAATAGTGAAAACAATACTTAACAATCAAAGAATGGTTGGCTGAATCACCATCCCTGACCTCAAGCTCTACTACAGAGCAATAGTGATAAAAACTGCCTGGTAATGGTGTAGAGACAGACAGCTTGATCAATGGAATAGAATTGAATACCCAGAAATGAAACCACATACTTATGGATACTTGATCTTTGACAAAGAAGGGAAAAATATTCAATGAGAAAAAGAAAGGATCTTCAATAAATGGTGCTGGTCTAACTGGATGTCTGTGTGTAGAAAAATGAAAATAGACCCATATTTGTCACCATACACAAAGCTCAGGTCTAAGTGGATCAAGAACCTCAACTTAAAATTGGATACACTGAGTCTAATAGAAGAGAATGTGGAAAAGAGCCTTGAACTCATTGGCACAGGCAGAAATTTCCTAAACAGAACTCCATTGGCTTATGCTTTAAGATCATAATTTGATAAATAGGACCTCATGAAACTGGAAAGCTTCTTTAAGGCAAAGGACATAGTAAGACAAATTGGCATTCTACCGACTTGGGAAAACAATCATCACTAACACCACATCAAAAAGAGGGCTAATATCCAAAATACTTTAAAAAACTCAAGAAACTTACTGCCAAAAAACCAAACAACCCAATCAAAAAATGGGGTATTCACAATAGAGGAATCTCAAATTGCTGAGAAGCACCCAAAGAAACGTTCAAAGTCCTTAGTGATCAGAGAAATGCAAATCAAAACCCTGAGTTTCCACCTTATGCCAGTCAGAATTGCTAAAATCAAAAACTCAGGTGACAACACATGTTGTTGAAGATGTAGAGAAAGAGGAACACTCTTCCATTGCTGGTAGGATTTCAAACTGGTACAACCACTCTGGAAGTCAATTTGGATGTTTCTCAGAAAATTAGAAATATACCTACCGAAAAACCCAGAAATACCACTCTTGGGAATATACCCCAAAAGATGTCCTACCATGCCAAAGGGGCCCATATTCCATTGTGTTCATAGAGGCCTTATTTGTGATAGCCAGAAGCTGGAAACAACCCAGATGTCTCATGACAGAAGAATCAATACAGAAAATGTGGTTCATTTACACAATGGAATACTACTCATCTATAAAGAATGAGGACATCCTGAGTTTTGCAGGCAAAAGGATGAAAGTAGAAAATATCATGACTGAGGTAACTCAAACCAAAAAGGATATGTATGGTATGTTCTCTCAAAAAAGTGGATATTAGGCAAAAAAATAAAAAATAAAAAAGTACAGAATACCCAAGATATAGTCCACAGGTCACAAGAAGGTCAAGAAGCTGAAGGTCCCAAATGAGGACTCCTCAGTCCCAGTTGGGAAGTTTGAGCAACCACAATGGGGGCAGGGAGAGACAGGGGAGGGAAAGGAGATGGGGGTGGGATGAAAGGGGAACATGATCTCGTATTGGGTCCTGAGTACCATGATCTGGTATTGAAGACCTGCGCTCCAGCAGAAAGAATGGAAACAGGAGACCTGGGGAGGAAGGAGGTTGGGATAACCCTCTAGATTGTACCAGGGACCTGGGAAGTGAGAGACTCTCAGGACTCAAAGGAGTGAACCTAGATGAAATACCCTACAGTGGGGAGAGGAAATTTATTAAATCCACCTCCAGCAGAAAGACAGGTCATCAAGTGAGGGATGGGGTTGCTGCTATCCCACAACCAAATCTCTGACCTATAATTCTTCCTGCCTGAAAGAAATTCAGGGAATAAAATGGAGAAAAGCCTGAAAAAAAGAAGGTCCAGCGACAGGCCCAAAGTAGGATCTAGCTCAAGGGAAGGTCCCAAGATCTGACACCATTACTGAAACTATGGGGCGTTCACAAAAAAAGGACCTACCATGACTGCCCTCCAAAAGACCCAACAAGCAGCTGAAAGAGTCAGATGCAGATATGTACACCCAACAAAAGCACAGAAGCTGCTGACCCCTCTGGTTGAATAAGGGAAAGGGGGAGGAAACTGATGAGGAGGGCAAACCTGTAGGAGGACCAGCCGTCTCTACTAACCTGGACTCCTGAGATCTCTCAGACACTGGATCACCAACTAGGTAGCATATACCAGCTGAGATGAGGCCTCCAACACATATGCAGCAGAGGACTCAGGCAACTGGGTTCAAAGAGGATGCACCTAACCCTCAAAAGCCTAGAAGCCCCAGGATATTTAGAGGTCTAATGGGGTGGGTGGGGTGAGGACATCCTTGTGGAGGCAGGAGCCTGAGTGTGGGGGACAAGGGGGGATATAAAATCTGTAGTATAAAAATAAATAAATAAAATAAATAAATAAATAAAATGTTTTGCCATTTATATGTTATCATTAATTTGTTTTAAACTGTGGTCATAGATAAAAGTCTTAATTGTATTATTTTCTTTGTAGTTATCTATGTCTCAACATATAAAATAATTAAATATTTTTGCATGTTCAGATAACTGAAAAGATAATAGCCATAACTAGAGAAGATCCTGCTTCAGTATCTGCCACTTTGACCATGGGCTTTGTTTACTAGGACATGTAGCTCATTGATAGAGCATATGTTTTACAAGTATGGGGTCCTGAGTTTGATCTCTAAGACTTCTGAGTTTTGCTTTTCAGATTCTCTTTCTATACAAGGAAACCCAAACTAAGTTCCAATTACACATAGATAATTATTGGATTGAAGTGCTCATCTGTGATTGACAAGTAAGCTACCCACGTTTTAACAAAGCTTAATGATAAGTCTGTTTCTGGCAGAAAATTATGTTATCTTTGTGGGTAAGTGAAAAATGTTTGAGTCCATATACATATAAAATTCTCAACATAACTATAGATAATTAAAGTACCTCTTCATCTTTCTCAAGTCTTTCAGTACCATTCTATGAATATATATTTACTGGGTAGTCTCAGTTTAGAAAGAACAACAGTTAATTGGTTAAGGCAAAAAGTTATTTGGACCTGCTCCTCTTTTTCTTATTACACTCACTTATGTACTATTGTATTTCCATCCATGAAAGCAATTGCTTGGAAGTTATTTATTTCTCCACCTAGCAAACTTTGGTATTTGGATGTGGTAGTCAGGACTGAACTATTTTTAAGTTGGTTAATCAAATACTTGTATTTGAAATAAATTAGCCATTAGGCCTTTCTTATGAATATTGAGTAAACTAACTGACCTACTCAAAAAGAAATGGGTGGTATAAGATTTTACTTCAAGCTTTTATCAAATGGCTAATATTTAATTAATAATCCTTCTATGAATATATAAAATTACATTTGTGTCAACCTACACAACACAGTTTTAGCCAGACAACTTCATACTGAATTTCTTGACATCAATAATAATAATAATAATAATAATAATAATAATGATAATAATAATAATGGTAATAATAATAATATTTAAAACTGACTGCAAATTCAGAAACAATAATAAAAATTTGTATGGAAGGAAAATACGTAAAACAGAAAGACAAAGAGTAAATGTGGCATCTTCCTTCAGAAACATGCCTGGCACATAGCAGACAATACAAAATAGTTATTTACAACAGTTTACAACACATAGCCGTACCTTATTTTGTTATTACATTATGTTAATGTTAGATGTGAATAATATAAATATATCAGTAATTTTGTTGCAGTTATAAAGTATTTAGGAAAAAATGATGATGAAACCACTATATCAAAATACATATTTTCATCCAATGGGGATTTGTATGACAGAAGGAAAATGGAAATTAGTGAGAGAAGTGATGGTTCAAAAATATAAAATATTTGCCATAGACAAAATGGAAATAAAGCAAGGAGAAATGCTATAGAATAGTGATTAGAGAATAAAATTATACAAAACACTCAATAAAATTCAAAATCTCTGCTGGGAACTGGTGACACATACATTTAATTCCAGAACTTGGAAGACAGTGACAGGTAAATCATTGTGAGTTTAAGGCCAGCCTGCTCTGCAGAGTGAGTTCCAGGACAGCCAGGGCTACACAGAGAAATTCTGTCTCAGAAAACATAAACAAACAAACAAACTCAAAGATTCAATAAAACAAATCTAAACAGGAAATACATATACTAAGAACATTTCCCTTGGTGTTTGTTATTAGATTTCAGTTTTTTTGTTTTTATATCATTTTTTCATCTGAGGCCTAAATCCCAACGTTTGTGCTTGTTAACAAGTGCTCTAATTGCAAACATCAAAACAATTTTTTTCTATGATAAGTATTGTGAGAATATTGTAAAACTCATCACCCTTCTTAAAACAATATAAAATCACATGTCTGAAAAAATACTGATTTCTTATATAAGGCAATGTGACAATTTAAGAACATTGACAAGTTATATAAATTCACTGGAGTCAAAGATACCTGATATAGCTACCCTGTGCCTTACAAATATACAAAGTATTACATTTTTAAAGTATCTTTAAAAAATATTCTAAGGACAATTATTTTTCTAAGAGAACTTTTAAAAACCAACAAGAAAGAAATGTTGTTCTCTTTGTTTTGTTGGACCAGTTTAACTTAGCATCACTTTACAGGAGCAGTCTAAGGAAATTATGGAAGGGCTGGAAACATGGCTCAGCAATTACGAGCACTTGTTTTACTAGGGTTCCCAGCAGCTATGTTTTGGCTAATAATTGGAGGTAAGACTACGGTTAGAGCATCTGACACTTCATGAAGACAAAAACAGTTATTTACACAAAGTAAAATAAATATATACAAACACTTGCCTTTACTAATTTTTAAGAATACAAAATAGAATATTGACATATTTAATTCAACATGAATAAAATGAGTCATCATAATAAATGAATTTCTACCTCAGATTTGTGAGAATGTGTCCACAGTAGAAACTGAAAAAATTCAATACCTGAAATGAAATAAGTATAGATTAAATGCTATGAATAATCTATGAATATAATACTTTATATTAGTTGTATTATTATTATTAATCTGTAACAAGTGGAATTTTGTATTATGATTAAGACCTATCATTTACAAGTTAAGGTCAGGTCAAATCGAAATTAGTATTGGATAAACATCAAGTTCAAGGTATGTGTCTTTGTTACACGTTAGAGCATCTTTTGAGTATATACCCCGGAGTTGTGTAAGCTGCGTCCTCAGGTAGTACTTTGTCCAATTTTCAGAGGAACTGCCAGATCTGTTTCAAGAATGGTTGACCAGTTTGCAATCCCACCAAGGGAAGAGTGTTCCTCTTTCTCCACATACTTACCAGCATCTGCTGTCACCTGAGTTTTTGATCTTAGCCATTCTGACAGGTGTAAGGTGGACTCTCAGGGTTGTTTTGATTTTCATTTCCCTGATGACTAAGGATGTTGAACATTTTTAGGTACTTCTCACCCATTCAATATTTGTCAGCTGAGAATTCTTTCTTTAGCTCTGTACTCCATTTTTAATAGGGTTATTTGGTTCTCTGGAGGCTAACTTCCTGAGTTCTTAGATATTAGCCATCTATCGGATGTAGGATTGGTAAAGATCTTTTCCCAATCTGTTTGTTGCCATTTTGTCCTAATGACAGTGTTCTTTGTCTTACTTGGATTACCCAAGATACAATGCACAAACCACATGAAACTCAAGATGAAGGATTACAAAAGTGTGGATGCTTCAGTCCTTCTTAGAAGGGGGAACAAAAATATTCATAGGAGGAAATATGGAGACAAAGTTTGGACTAGAGACTGAAGGAATAGCCATTCAGATCCTGCCCTACCTGGGGATCCAGCCCATATATATACAGTCACCAAACTCAGAAAATATTGCTGATGCCAAGAAGGGCATGCTGACAGGAGCCTGATATAACTTTCTCCTGAGAGGCTCTGTCAGAGCCTGACAAATACAGAGGTGAATGCTCACAGTCAACCATTGAACCGAGAACAGGAGTCCCCATTGGAGGAGTTAGAGAAAGTATTGAAGGAGCTGAAGGGTTTGCAACACCATAAGAACAACACCAACAACGAACCAGAGTGCCCAGTGACTAAGCAACCATCCAAAGTGTACACATGGACAGACCCATGGCTCCAGCCTCGTAGGTAGCAACAGATGGCCTTGTTGAGCACCAATTGGAGGAGAAGCCCTTGGTCCTGCCAAGGTTGGACCTACCAGTATAGGGGAATGTCAGGGTAGGGAGGCAGGTTGGGGTGGGTGGTTGGGTGGGGAAAGGGAATAACATTTGAAATGTAAATAAAAAATCCAATAAAAATAATATTAATAAATAAGGGACAAAATGAAATATTATATAAAATAATTATAAGTAATATAAATTGTTGTATATGTAGGTTAATTATATAAAATTTAAGAATATCATAATTAATAGGAAATTCCACTTCTTATATGTAAAATTCATGCATTTACTATTAATGCATATATCTTAAAACTGATTAAAATAGTCACCAGTAGTTACCATGCTAGTGTGAAATGAAGTAATCACATGGAGATCCATTCCAAAATGAAGATGTACAGATAATTCGTGGCTGCTGGGAGGAAAAAATTAGAATTTCCTGAGGATAAGCCCCCTAACTGCTTATGCAATAAGAATCAAATCCAAAAACTATACAGATGAATTTGAACAATAGAAGTGGACTCAGCAGGTTGTATCTAAATATTCATTCATGTATATATATATATATATACATTAATATATAATATATATATAAATTGGAAACAAGACCATGACCAAGAAAAAAAAAAAGAAAAAACTCCCACTAAATACATCAATACACTTACAATTAAATATATAAAAATATATTTTATAGAGAATGCATAGGATTAACATATATTTAACAAATTAAAGATATATAACTCAATCTCAAAATTAAGAATTTTAACATATTCTCAGAAAATTCTATCATACTGATGTTAATCCCTTTAAAACTGATTTAGGATTACAATGTACTCACAACAGGACTGCAGATAGGATTAAATAGGGCTTAAAAAGCCAGTTTAATCAAGGAAAATGCTGAGAATAATTGATTTCTGAAGAAAATATACAAGTAGAGGAAGATTTTCATATTAATCACCAACATGTTACAGAGGGAATTTATTAAAATCATTCAAACTTTCACAAGCATAATTGAATCAGAGGAAATGGTAGGAAATTCAGAAACTGTTTCATCAATGGATAACATAAGTGTAACAGAATGGTATCAGAGTATTTTTTAACAATGTTATCATAACTTTAAACTTGGCAATTCTTCTGACTGGCTGTGTGACTGACATGAGAGAAATAACTTACTATTTCTTATATCATTTCACTTAATATTAAGGAATTTATATTAAAATAGATATAAATTTATGTTAAAATATACTGCATAAATTATTGTAACTATTTTAGCAGACAAACATATAATACTATGAACATAGGCTGCTAGTATATGACAGATATAGCAGTTGGAATTTTAATAAATCTTCTACAAAAAATAAGGCGTACGTACACAGGTATGGTTATGTACAACCAAGCATCTAGTACTCGATAGATAAAGTTAGAAAGATAAGGATTTTCAGGTCATTCTTGGCTGCATGGTGACCTTGAAACCATTTTTGGGCAGGTAACAATAATTGCAACAGAAGCCAACATTATAGCAAAAGTATGTTTTAATAAGTACAACAATTATAAAAAAATCAGAATAGAAATATATTTTCCAACCACTTAAAAATAAAATGTTTATAAGCAGTACATACGGAGAAAGGGGAAATGGAAATAGAAATAGTAACAATTTGACATCAAGATAGAACTTTTCTCTAAGAGAAAAATAAAATCATTTGTCAGTTATAATCAGTGAGGTGGAAAAATATGTGAAACATAGATACAGAGTAATGTTTAACATCCTTTGTGTAAAGAAATGGCTGAGAAGATGCAATTTACTGAAGAAACACACAAGGAAAGTGAGACTAGGGTTTTACACAGAAGATTTTTAATATAAAGAATATTTCTACAGTAATATCAGAGATATACTATACTCATGTATGTTGTGAGAATTCTAAAAGTACAACAATTTCATGTGGAAGGATATGGCCAAAAATTAATTTTCTTCTAAACTAAAAATGGTCAAAAAATGTTTAAAACCAATCTGAAGAAGAATTTATAACACCACACAATAAACATGTATTTTTTATAAATAGGAATTGCATTCCCTATGTGCCACAAAGTTAAATATTAAAAATGTATATACAAATATAAAAATGATAAAACTGTGCTGTATCTCTTATGGAATGAATTGTGCCTTTCTATAGGAATTGCATAATTGAGCACCTAACCCCAGTATATCATTCAACTGGAGATAAGAACTTTAAAATGTAATTGTTTAAATGGTGCCATTAGGGTAGTCCCTAATGTAACATTAATATTATCCTGAGAAGAAGAATAAATGTGCATACACAGGCAGACCCGGAATGCATGCATGTTAAGAATATATGAGGACATATTGAAAAGTTGCCATCTGGACGCTGAGATGAGAGACCTTATTAAAAAAAACTTGTATTCATATTACAATAGACATCTAGCCTTCAGAACTGTGAGGAAATTATAGAATAATGCACCCTGTCTGTGGTATTTTTTTAATAGTGATCTTAGCAAATCAATACAATTACATAAATAAAATGTTGATATATATTGTGGTTTATGTTGGGAAAAGCTCAAACATTATACACAATCCTCATTCTTACAGTAGTAGTAGAATATGACAGAATTAAAGGTGTGGAAACTAATAGTTGTCAAGTATGTCGTTTTACTTGTTGAGTTTGATATTGATTATATAAAGTTAGTTTCCTAGAAATGAATATAGTATATATTAAAAAAAACTAACAAACTTGATCTTGATGTCTTTATTTCTGTCTTACCATATGGTCTTGTCTTTAGGTGACTCCTTCTTTTGTTTTCTCTTTTATGTCATGAAAATATTGGTGGTTATTTACCAGAAGCATGACCAGACCAGGTAGATGAAACTGCCATATCTTAAAACGTAGCCCTACACTCACCAAGAAGTACATTTATTTAATTCATAAAATGCCCAGTTTCAGGTATATTGTGATATCAAGAGAAAATGAAGTAAAACCTATAACATATTTTTACATCAAAATGACGTACACGAGGGGGTAGAAAGATAATTCATCTGTAGTGACTGTTTCATGCTCTTCTAGAGAAGTTGAATTCAGCTTTTAGTACCTAGATCAGGAGGCTAGAAACACCTAAAACTCCAGCTAGAGTGCATCTGATTCCCTCTTCTGTCCACCATGGTTATCCCCAAGCTTATGCACACATGTACACACACACACACACACACACACACACACACACACACGCACGCACACAGGCACGCACGCCCATGCATTCATGTGCACAGAATGCACACACAAAGACATACTCATGAGTAAAAATTCAAATGATAAATTTTAAAGTAATGCAGAAAACATAACTATTAGCCAGGAGATAGAAGAAAATCTAAAACAGTTCTGATACAGGGAGATGACCAATTTTCAAGAACTTAATGAACCCAGTAAGGATTTCAAATTATGACATATAGGAAAATGTGAAGTTTGACTAAAATTATCTACTTTTTTCCTTGCCTGAGATTGGGCATTTGTATACCGGGAATAACAGTCTCTGTCACCACAGAGAACTGGAGAGCAAATGAGCTAATATGCTTAATTGTGCTTACCATAATGTCTGATATAACACACAGTGTAAATTTTAGTTTTATAAAAATACAATCATATGAATAAAATAAAGGATGTCAATGAGTATAACTATGAGGATGATTATATTTGGAAATTATTCTGAGTCAAATGTGGCAGTGTTTCTGTTTGTGTGATATTTAAAACTATCTGCAATTTCATTTGTGCTTTTCTAGATGCTTGGAATGCATTGAAACTTATAAAAAGACCGAGTCACTTCAGAGATTTAGAAAGTGTAAGAGGCAATAACTTTAAGGTTGTATTGAAATGATAAAACAACCAGAATTACCAAATACGGACTTTTTATTATAGTCTCAGCTCAGTTCTGCAAAGCTCTTCGAAGATTTACAGAAGCCGTTTGAGGCACTGGAGCAATCTGAGTCCGGCTTAGAGAAAAGACCAGACAAAGCATTATGTATTGGGCCAGGAACTGACACTGGATTCGAAGTTATAAAACCAGCAATTTATTCTCTATATGGAGAAGAGAGAAAATGTATTTTAGCTCTACCAGGGACACTGAGGTGAAGTATATTGAATATGCAATGGGAAAAAATAGTTCAAATATCTCTGTTTCTTTAAAATATTGATGAGGGCTGGAGAAATAGAAAATGCAAATAAATATGTGTGATAAAGGGAATTGATGAGGAAAACATAATCCTTACAAAAAATTGTTTGTAATATGAATGAAAGAAAATATATTTTTTCATAAGGTCAGGGCTATATTTGTTTTATTTTCCAATTAATTGCCTAATTCCCACGTCCACACCTTTGTGGATTATCCACTTCAGAAGTAGACTCAGTGTGTTTATCACAATATTCTAATAGGTGAAATGCATGGCCTTAGTTTTGCAATCACTCTTAACATTGGTCAGTTTTATCATTACTGAATATTTTATGCTATGCTTCCTAAACCTTTGAAGCTAATAGCTTACCAAGTGTTTATGGATAAAATGAATCTACAGGAAGCTAATGCATTAATAAAAGAGCATGCACATTGGTACCTCAGCAATTTGAGGAAATCAGGAGGAGGAATGGTGTAAACAAATGAATCCTGTTAAGATTACACTGAAGTCTGCATTTGAATCCACAGCTTTTATGTTGGCAAAGCCTCAGGCCATGTGAATTTCCTTCTTCAAAAGCACAGTTGTTTGAACCAGAAAATCCATTTTAGAATTCATTTTTTATTTTAGTTTTAGAAAAAGTTTTATTAAGCCTGAGAGCTTTCTAATAGACTTTACACGGTCTTCTAAGTAAAGAATCTCATTATGGGCACATAGGGAGAGTGTGACTTCTTTCCTTCTTAGTGTTCTGCACTTTATGTCTTTCTCTTTGTCTAATTGCTGCAGCTAAGAATTTCAGCTCTATACTGAATAAAAGAATGGGCATGTTTATGAAGCTCCTGAATTTAGATCCAATGTTCTCCATTCGTCTCCATTTGATATAATGTCAGTTATAGGGTTTGTTATTTTGATATATGCTCTACATATTCTTAAACTTTCCAGAACTTTTCCTTTATTAAAAATAATTTTTTCTCATACAATATATCCTGATAACAGTTTCCCCTTCCACTACTTTTCCTACTACCTCATCACATCTCTTACCATCCAGATCCACTACCTTTCTGTAACCCATTAGAAAACAAAGGGTAAGAATAAAATAAATTAAAATAAAATAAAATTAACCCATTGTAATTGGAAAAATCAAACAAACAGAAAGAAAAGAGCCCAAAGGAATGTACAAGAGAGAGATGCTCATTCATTTGGACACTCAGAGAACTCTTAAAAACAAAACACTAAACTGGAAGTCATAATATATATGCAAAGGACTTGATGCAGTCCTGTGCAGGAGTGGTCCTTAACTTAAATCAGATATTTCTACTTGATTTGTGTGACCACTGGATTATCATACCCTGCAACCAAGAAACCACTGTAGTTCAAAGTGTTTGTGCCTGCGTTGCTGGGAGTGTCCCTTTTGGTGGCTTGCAGACTATATTCCTATACTGAAGACACTAGAATCTAACGATAAAGTTTCTATGTATTCACCAGCTCATACTCTCCCTCTTCAATGGGTTGTGTGAATATTGCCTTCAGAAGTGATGCTTTATTGCAAGTTTGTAGAGAGCAACTTATAGTCATGGCAAAAGCTGGTGTTGTTCAGAGATTTCTATGGGTTGCCTTTGGCCAACAAATTAATTGTCATCTAGTTTGAGTACTTGAAGCTTCATTTGGTGACAAAAGATGGCTAGTAGGTGTATAGTCTCCTCCATTACTTGGTAATTTCACTAAGATTACCTTCATAGATGTATGTACTTTAGGAAGCTTTTACTGCATTAAGTTTGCATACTATCCCTCAAATGGTCTGCAATCTTAGCTGGCTTTCATTGTACTCATTCACTCATTCCTCTTGTTCCCACTTCCCCACTTGATACCTCTTATTTCAGCTTCCCATATCCCTTTCCCAATCTGTTCTTGCCAATTACTTACTGTATACCTAACTTTTGTGACTCTACAGAATGTACCTTGGTTATTTTTGACTTAACAGCTAAAATCCTCATACAGGTGCACACCATGTCTCTTCCTCTGGGTCTGAGATTGCTCAAACAGGATGATGCTTTCTAGCTCCATTTGTTTGATGGAAAATTGCACAATTTCATTATATAACAGATGAGTAAGTACTCCAATCCATAGATGTGCCGCATTTTCTTTATGTATTCTTTTGTTGACAGACATCTAAGTTATTTCCCGTTTCTGTCTATTATGAATTGAGTAGGTAGGATGATAAATCCTTTAGGTTTGTTACAAACAGTTGGAGTTTGAATAAGAATGGCCCCAATAGGCTCATATGTTCACACAAATTGTGTCCAGTTGAGGAAAATTTTTGAAGGATTAGGAGGCTTGGCCTTGTTGGAGTCGGTCTGGCCTTGCTGTTGAATGTGACACTGGGAGTGGGTTTTAAGTTTTCAAAATTCCATGCCAGGCTCAGGCAATCTCCCTGCCTCATGAGTTTCATTCTGTCAATGTCTATAGGCCTAATCTTATGCAGATATCCTTATAGGAAACCACAGCTTCAGTGAATTAATGATGCTAATAGCCATGCAATATCAAGAAGACATATGCCCTTCTTTCTCTTATATTTTTCAAGACCCCTTTTCATTATGTTTCTTAAACCTTTTAGGGATTGACTAAATATCACTTTTGGGTGTCAACACTTATTAGTAATATATATTCATCCGTTAGTGCCATGATGTCTTAGTGTTCACCACTGCACACTGCAAGAAGAAGGTTCACTGATCAAAGCAGAGAGCACCACTGGTACATAGGTATAAATGTAAATATTTAGAAAACAATTCAAAAACATGTCCTTTTAGCAAAACACCAATGATAGGTTATCATCTATGGTCTATGGCCTCCCAATCTACTGAATTTTAAAGAAGTTTTTAGTATCAAGCATGAATTCCATCTTATAGAGCAGGCCATAAATCTATAAAGAAGGCAGTTCATTATTACCACAGCAGTAATACCACTATTTTACTAGAGGTACCTACTGCCTGGCTTTATCCAAGGGCCATGCTGAGTAGACTTCTGATGTCTTTTCACTCTCAACAAATTGTCTATTTTCTTCCAACACTATTGAAGCTGGAATGTTTGGGAAGAAGCATCCTTCTTAATTTTTCTATGGCTTTCTGCCAAAGTAAGTTAATTTTCTGATAAGACAACATTAGTCAAAGAATTTGGTATGGGATTAGTAAGGATCTTGTTTTGAATTATGAGCATGGGAAAGAAAAAGAGGTTTGATAGATAACCCATGAAAATTTCTGAGCTTACTATAATTACTTTTCTGGTGAATGAAAATTACATATCACATATTTAATTATAATTATTAATATTCTCCATTTCATGCATATACCTGGTGTGTAACTACTTCTAGCTATTTCCTAAAACCTTTTAAGTATTTGTTGGTCATATTGTCAGTGTCCTATCTCTATGTAATAAAAGAAATATAAGATGCTAGTGCTCAAGCATCTATTCCACATTATATTTGATATAAGTTTTATTTCATCTAAGTTCTATCCTCAAAATTTTAGCTGTAAATAAACACAAAGTAGAGATATACACCAAATGTTTGTAGATAAATTTTATTAAAACAAAAAACAAGTTCATAAATTTTGATAATATCTATTTCCTTGACTTCTCTTTCTTTGTATGATATATGAATGAGTGATTTGGCCCTAATCAAGGGCCATATAGTAATCATTAATAAAAGATTCATATTTCTTAAGCTACTATTAAACATAGAAGAACACAATAGACATGGTAACATGGAAGGAGAATAATTTCATTTGTTCCAACCAATAGACGAAGTACTCCAAAATATTATGCCTGCTAGAAAGAGAATTAACCTCTCCCAGGGATGAGCCTCCTTATGGACAAGCCAGTGACGATTACTTATTCTGAACATATATACAAACATATTGCAAAAATATACTAAGGACATTATATTTATACATTTGTACATAAAATGCACATGTACATATGTCCATGTGTAAAAATAATAATGGAAAATAGGATATCATTTTAAGAGAATTGGGAGGAGTTGGAGAGAGGGAGAACATGGAAGGGATCTAAGAGAGGAAAAGGAGAGAATGTGATGTAATTCTATTCTAATTAAAATATAATTTAAAAATGAAAAATGGAGGATAACCTAAGCTATGAATCATATCAGGATTTTGAAATTAGCACAAAATCATCTGGAAGAGAAAAGAAAAGGTTTACTATTAATTCATAGATTAATTTGACTCTATTATTCAAGGTCATCTGTGAAACAAACACCAGTAAAGAATTGGTCATGTAAATGACTATTTTTTTCCTATTTAAAAAATAGTTATTTATAGTGTTTTAATTTTTGTTGAATATCTTTTTTTAGATTTCAAAAGTTATCCCTTTTCCCGCCCATAAACCCCCTAAACCATCCCTCCTTTCTCTTCTTCTATGACGGTGTTTCCCCCCAACTACCCACCCCTTCCCCACTTCCTGCCCTGATATTCTCCTACATTGGAGGGTCCAGCCTTGGCAGGACCAACCGCTTCTCCTCCTATTGGTGCCCAACAAGGCCATCCTCTGCTACATATGCAGCTGGAGTCGTGGGTCTCTGGTTGCTCGTATAATCCTTGGGAGTTCTGGTTAGTTGGTATTGTTCTTATGGGGTTGCAAGCCCCTTCGACTCCTTCAATCCTTTCTCTAACTCCTTGGACGGGGATCCTGTTCTCAGATCAATGACTGGCTGCTAGCATTTGCCTCTGTATCTGGCAGAGCCTCTCAAGAGACAGCTATATCATGCTCCTGTCAACATATACTCCTTGGCATCTGCAATATTGTCTGGGTTTGGTGGCTCTATGTTTATGGGTTGAATCCCCAGTTGGGGCTTGCTCTGAATGGCTATTCCTTCAGTTCTGTTCCAAACTTTGTCTCCATGTCTCCTCCTATAAATATTTTTACTCCCCCTTTTAAGGACTGTTCAATCGTGTTTTACAATCCAGAATATATCCCCCTCCCACTCAACCCTCTGATTGTTCCACATCCCATACCTTCTACCCCCATCTCCACAAGGATGTCTCCACCCCCTATCCCCCACCCCCCCAGACCTCTCCACTCCCTGGGGGACCCCTGTCTCTTGATGTTTAGGTGCATATTCTCTAAGTCCAAACCTGGCAGTCCTCTCCTGTTGGGGGCCTCATATCAGCTGTTGTATGCTGCATGGTTGGGGGTCCAGTAATTGAGACTGCTGTTCCTCCTATAGGGTGGTCCTCCTCCTCAGCTTCTTCCAGCTTTTCCCTAATTCAACCACAGGGGTCAGCAGTTTCTGTCCATTGGTTGGGTGTAAATATCTGCATCTGATTCTTTCAGCTGCTTTTTGGGTATTTCTCGGGGAAGTCATGAGCACAACATAGCCTCAGAAATAGTGTCAGTCCCTGAAGCCACCCTGTGAGCTGGTTCCCACTTTGGGCCAGTCACTGGATTTTTTTCCTTCAGGCTCTTCTCCATTTGCATCCCTGCATTTCTTTCAGACATGAAGGCATGGGTCGGAGTTTTGACTGTGGGTTAGCAAGCCCATCCCTCACTTGATGCCCTGTCTTTCTGCTGGAGGTGTGTTCTACAAGTTCCTTCTCCCCACCATAGGGCTTTTCATCTATGGTCCTTCCCATTGAATTCTGAGAGTCTTTCACTGCCCAGGTTTCTGATACATTCTAAAGAGTCCCCCCACCTACTACCTCCTGAGATTGCCTCTTTCCATTCATTCTGCTGGCCTTCAGGTATTCAGTACTTTTCCATCACCCAATACCTGATCATGTTCCCCCTCTTCTTCCTGTGCCCTTTCCCACCCAGTTTCCTCCCTCCATCTTCCCTCCTGTGATCGATCGCTTTCCAGTCCCTCTCAAGTGAGACTGAGGCATGTTCACTTGGTCTCTTCAGCTTGTTAACTGTTTTGAGTTCTATGTACTGTATCCTGAATATTCAGTCCTTTTTTGGCTAGTATCCAATTAGTGAGTAAATACCATGCATGTCCTTTTGGGTCTGAATTACCTCACTCAGGATGATATTTCTACTTCCATCCATTTGCCTACAAAATAGCTGAATAGTACTCCATTGTGTAAATGAACAATATTTTCTGTATTCATTCTTCTGTTGTGGGACATCTGGGTTGTTTCTCACTTCTGGGTATTACAAACAAATCTGCTAAGAATGTAATGGAGCACATCCCTGTGGCATGGTGGGGTATTTTCTGGGTATATGCCCGAGTGATATAGCTGGATTTTCAGGTAGATCTGTTTCTAATTTTCTGAGGAATATTCAGACTGATTTCAAGAGTAGATGTAACAGTTTGCAATCCCATCAGCAAAGGAGGAGTGTTCTTCTTTCTCTACATCCTCACCAACACATCCTGCCATCTGAGGTTTTGATCTTAGTCATTTTAACTGATGTATGGCAGAATCTCAGGGTCATCTTGGTTTGAATTTCCCTGATCACTAAGGACTTTGAACATTTCATTAAGTGATTCTCAGCCACTGGAGATTCTACTGTTTTGAATTCTCTCTTTAGTTCTATATGCTGTTTTTGATTGGGTCCTTTGGTTATTTGGTGGATAACATCTTGAGGCCTTTATATATTTTGGATATAACCCTTGTAATGTGAGGTTAAGGAAAAAATTTTCCCAATCTGTAGGTTGCTGATTTGTCCTTTTGACTATGTACTTTGCCTTACAGAAGCTTTTTAGTTTTATGAAGTCCCATTTATCAATTCTTGATCTTAGAGCATGAGCCATTGGGGTTCTATTAGAAAATTTGCCTCCGTGCCATTGATTTCATGGCTCTTTCCCACTTTTTTCTTCTATTAGGTTCAGTGTATCTGGTTTTATGTTGAGGTCCTTTATCCACTTGAACTTGAGCTTTTTGCAAGGTGACAAATATGAATATATTATCATTTTTCTACATACAGACTGCCAGTTAGACCAGCACCATTTATTGAAGATACTTTATTTGTCCCATCATATACATTTGGCTTTTTGTCAAAGATCACATGTCCATAAGTGTGTGGTTTTAGTTCTGGGTCTTCAATTCTATTCTATTGATCTATCTGCCTGTCTCTATACCAATACTATGCAGTTTTTATCACTATTGCTCTGTAGTAAAATTGAGGTCAATACTCCAAGAGATCTTCTATTGCTAGGAATTGTTTATACTATTCTGGGTGTTTTGCTTTTCCAGATGAATTTGAGAATTACTCTTTCCATATCTTTAAAGAATTATGTTGGGATTTTGATGGGGATTGCATTGAATCTGGAGATTGCCTTTGGGGGGGATGTCCCTTTCTATTATGTTAATTTTGTCCATCTATGAGCATGGGAGATCTCTCCATTTTCTGAGATCTTCAATTTCTCTCTTGAGAGACTTAAAGTTCTTGTCATACAGATCTTTCACTTGTTTTGGTTAGAGTTACTCCCAAGACATTATATATTATTTTTGGCTATCATAAAGCAATTGTTTCCCTAATTTCTTTCTCAGCTTGTTTATCATTTGTATAAAGGAAGGCTATTGTTTTATTTGAGTTGATATTATATTTAGCCACTTTGCTCAAGTTATTCATCAGCTATAGAAGTTCTCTGTTTGAATTTTTGGGGTCACTTATGTATACAGTAATATTATCTGCAAACAGTGATACCTTTACTACTTCTTTGCCAATTTGTATCACTTTGATATCTTTTTGTTGACTTATATTTTTAGCTTGAACTTTGAGCATTATATTGAATAGATATTGGGGGAGTAGGCACTCTTCTCTTGTCCCTGATTTTAGTGGGATTGCGTCAATATCTCTCCATTTCATTTGATGTTGGCTGTTGGTTTGCAATAAATTGCTTTTATTATTTTTAAGTATGGGCCTTGAATTCTTGACCTCTCCACTACTTTTAACATGAAGGGCGTTTGCATTTTGTCAAATGTTTTTTCAGCATCTAATGAGCTGATAATGTGATTCTTTTCTTTGAGTTTATTTATGTAGTGGATTTTCTTGAACTAACCTTGTATCCCTGGAATTAATCATACTTGATCATGGTGAATAACTGTTTTTATGTATACTTGGATTTGTTTTGCAAGATTTTACTGAGTATTTTTGCATTAATATTCATAAAAATAATTGTTCTGAAGTTCTTGTGTGTGTGCGTGTGTGTGTGTATGTGTGTGTGTGTGTGTGCGTGCACGCATGTGTCCGTGTGTGGTTTAGGTATCAGAGTAATTGTGGCTTCATAAAATGAATTAGGTAATGTTCCTTTTGTTTTTATTTTATGGAATAGTTTGAGGAATATTGGTATTAGATGTATTTTTAAATGTCTGGTAGAATTCTGCACTAAGGCCATCTGGCCCTGAGCTTTATTTGATTGGGAGAATTGTAATGATTTCAATTTCTTTATGGGATATGGTCCTATTAGATTGTTTACTTGCTCTTGATTTATCTTTGGTATGTGATATCAGTCTAGAAAATCATCCATTTCATCTAGATTTTCCAGTTTGTTGAGTGTAAGTGTTGGTAGTAGGATCTGATTATGTTTTGAATTTCCTCAGTTTCTGTTGCTGTCTCCATTTTTATTTGTAATTTTGTTAATTTTGATAATGCCACTGGGCACTTATTTAGTTTGGCTACAGGTTTATCTATCTTGTTGATTCTCACAAAAGAAAAAAAGCTTTTGCTTTTCTTGATTCTTTGTATCATTCTCTTTGTTACTATTTCGTTAATTTCAGTCCTGATTTTGACTATTTCCTGCTTTCTACTCCTCTTGGGTTTGTGTTTGTGTGCTTCTTCTGTTTCTAGAGCTCTCATGTGTGCTGTTATGTTGCTAGTATAGGATCTCTCTAATTTCTATGGCAGGGCACTTAGGGTTATAGCTTTTCCATTTACCCCTACTTCCACTGTGTCCCATCAGTATGGTTATATTGTATCATCATTTTCATTGAATTCCAGGAAGTCTTTAATTTCTTTACTTCTTCCCTGACTAAATTATCATTGAGTAGAGAGTTGATCAGTTTCCAGGTGTATATGGGCGTTTTGTTGTCTTTGAAGACCAGCCTTAGGCCACAGTGATCTGATAGGATGCTTGGGATTATTTCAGTCTTCTTGTACTGTGTAAGGCCTGTTTTCGACCAAGTACATGGTCAGTTTTGGAGAAGGTACCATGAGGTGCTGAGAAGAAGGTACATACTTTTGTTTTAGGTTGGCATGATATATATATATATATATATATATATATATATATATATATATATATATGTTAAATCCAGTTGGTTCTTAACGTTTATTAGTTTCACTACGTCTCTCTTTAGTTTCTTTTTCGTGATCTGTCCTTCACAGGAGTGGGATGTTGAAGTGTCCCACTGTTATTGTGTATGGCTCAATGTAGGGTTTGAGCTTTAGTACAGTTTATTTTATGAAAGTGGGTACCCTTGCATTTGGAGCATAGACATTCAGGATAGAGAGTTAATCTTGGTGGATTTTACTTTGATGAATATGAATTGCCCTTCCTTATTTTTTTGATAACTTTTGGTTGAAAGTCTATTTTATTCAATATTAGAATGGCTACTTCAGCTTGTTTCTTGGGACCATTTGCTTAGAAAACTCTTTTCCAGCCTTTTACTCTTAGGTAGTGTCTGTCTTTGTCACTGAGGTATGTTTCCTCTATGCAGCAACATGCTGGGTCCTCTTTACATATCGAGTTTGTTAGTCTATGTCTATTTATGTGGAATTGAGTCAACTGATATTAAGGGATAGAAAAGAATAGTGATTGTTGTTTCTTGTTTTTTTTTTTTGTTAGATGTAGAATTATATTTGTGTGGCTCTTTTGGGTTTGTTGCAAGAAGATTACTTTCTTGCTTTTTCTAGGGTGTAGTTTCACTTTTTGTATTGTAGTTTTCCATCTAATATCCTCTGTAGGACTAGATTTGTGTAAAGATACTGTGTAAATTTGGTTTTGTCATGGGATATCTTGGTTTATCCATCTATGTTAATTTGAGAGTATTGTAGCCAAGGTTGGCTTTTGTGTTCTTTCAGGGTCTGTATCACATCTGCCCACCAACTTCTTGCTTTTACAGCATCTGGTGAGAAGTCTTGTGAATTCTGATTGTTCTGCCTTTATATGTTACTTGACATTTTTCCCTTACTGTTTTAAATATTCTTTCTTTGTTTTGTGCATTTGGTGTTTTGACTATTATGTGACAGGAAGAATTTCTTTTCTGGGCCAGTATTTTTTTTTTTGGTTCTTTTTTTTCGGAGCTGGGGACCGAACCCAGGGCCTTGCGCTTCCTAGGCAAGTGCTCTACCACTGAGCTAAATCCCCAACCCCTATCTGGGCCAGTATTTAGAGTTCTGTAGGCTTCTTATATGTTTATGGGCATCTCTTTCTTTAGGTTAGGGAAGTTTTTTTCATAATTTTGTTGAAGATTTTTACTGGCCCTTTATGTTGGGAATCTTCACTCTCTTCTATACCTATTATACTTAGGTTTGATCTTCTCATTGTGTCCTAGATTTCCTGGATGTTTGGGGTTAGGAGCTTTTTGCATTTTATATTTTCATTGTTTGTGGTATCAATGTTTCCTATTGCATCTTCTGTCCCTGAGATTCTCTCTTCTATCTCTTGTATTCTGTTGATGATGCTTGTGTCTATGACTCCTCATCTCTTTCTTAGGTTTTCTATCGCCAGGGTTGTCTTCCTTTGTGCTTTCTTTAATTGTTTCATTTTCCATTTTTATATCCTGGATGGTTTTGTTCCATTCCTTCACCTGTTTGTGTTTTCCTGTAATTCTTTAAGTGATTTTTATGTTTCCTTTTAAGGGCTTCTACCTGTTTACCTGTGTTGTCCTGTGTTCTTTAAGGGAGTTATTAATTTCCTTTTTAATGTACCCTATCATCATAATGAGATAATATTTTAAATCCAAATCTTGTTTTCCCAGTGTGTTGGGATATCCGGTATTTGTTTTGGTGAGAAAACTGGGCTCTGATGATGCCAAGTAGTCTTTTTTTCTGTTGCTTTGGTTCCCGTGCTTGCCTCTCACCATCTATTTGTCTCTGGTATTAGCTGGTCTTGCTGTCTCTGACAGTGACTTGACCCTCCTGTAATCCTGTGTGTCAGCACTGCTACAGACCTGCTTTCTCCCAGCAGGATCTGGGTACAGAGAGCTATTGCACTGGCTCAGCTCTGCATGCTGGCAGAAATTGGAAGGGTCCTGTCCCTGGCTGCTCCTGGGTTCCTGTGCCCTGAGGGCTCTAGAGGGTTCCTTGGAGCAAAAGTGGTGGTCTTACATCTGCTCCCATGTGGGTCATCACTCCTTGTGACTAGCTTTCAGCTCTGGGCACAGGCAGAGATGAGAAGGGTCTTCTCCCTGACTTTTACTAGGTTCCTGTGACCAGAGGGCTCTGAACAGGTTCCTCTAGGGCCAGGAATATGAGCAGAAATGGTGGTCTCCCCTGAGCTTTCAGGATTGTCTGGACTTCTGAGAGTCCAACTCTCTCCTCCATGGGATTTGGGTACAGAGAGTGTGGGACCGGTTCAGTGCTGGGCAAAGGCAGAAATTGGAATTGTTCAGTCCAAACTGCACCTGGATTTTTGTTTCCTGAGGGCTACAGGCAGGTTCCTTATAGCAGAACTGTAGGTCTTCTATAAGTCACCCACTATTAGTTCAATGTAGACTCTGAGTTTTAGTAAAATTTCTTTTATGAATTTGTGTACCCTTGCATTTGGGGCATAGATGTTCAGAACTGAGACTTGGATTTTTCCTTTGATGAATATGAAGTGTTCTTTTTTTGTTAACTTTTTTGTAAGTCTGTTCTATTGGATATTAGGATGGCAACTCCAGTTTGTGTCTTGGGACAGTTTGTTGGGATGACTTTTTTCCAGTCTTTTACTCTGAGATAGTTGCTGTCTTTGTTATTGAGGTGTGTTTCTTCCACGCAGCAAAATGCTGGATCCTGTTTGTATATAAAGTCAGCTTATGTCTTTTTTTAATAGGTGAATTGAGTTCATTAATATTGAGAGATATTAAAGACAGATGATTGTTAGTTCCTGTTATCCTGTTATGTTTGTATAGGTGACATTATGAACATGTGGTTCTCTCCATTTGTCTTTGCAGGGAGATGATTTATATCTTGTCTTTACTTTGGTATAGATACCCTCCTTGTATTTGGATTTTCCTTATAGAATCTTTCGTAGGGAAGGATTGATAGAAAGATACTGTTTGCATATGGTTTTGCTCTGGAATATTTTGGATTTTTCATATATGCCAATTGATGGGAATAATGATCTGGGCTGAAATTTGTGTTCTTTTAGAGTCTGCTTGACATCAGCATACAAATAAATTTGAAACGTACTACTAACAGATAGAAATAAAAGACAGTATGTTAGAAAAAATCGTTGAACTGACTTTCATATCTAGACTTCATGAAGAAGCAGTGATGGACAAACTGTATTACTGTGTCATAAATACTGAATGAATCTAAGATGATAATCTTCAAGGTACATTCAGCTATCATAACATTGCTGAGTCTCACAAAGTCTGCTCTGCTTCCAAATTCCTACTGTTTTTCATTAATGACTAAGAATGGCTCAGACCAAAGAAATGCCATAATGAAGGTAATTTTAGATTTCAAATTCAGCAACGATGGGTGAGTATCAACTTCATGTCAGAGTGCCCTCATGTATCCACAAGCTTGGTTTGGATACCTCAGAATCTATTTTATACTCAACAGTCAGCTGAACAATTGCTCAAATAGTCACTACTATGTGTTACAAAGTCACTTCCCACCCTTTTGAAAATATGTACTTTGAATTATTAACCTCTAGTGTGATGGTATTAGGAGTAAAGCTTTTGAGAAGTAGTTGGCCTTAGATGGGGTCAGGAAATTTGAGCTCTCATACTGAATAAAACATCAGAGATTTTTCTGTTCTTATTATTTAAGGACATAGAAGGATAGGAATATTTGAAAGTCAGGAATGTAGTCCAAATTGGACACTCAATATCCCTGTATTTTTTCATCTTTTTCTTAATTGAAAATAGATCATTTTCTCATACAGTATTTCTTGATTTTACTTTCCCTGCCCTCTACTACTTGAAGTTCTAAGCTCATCTCTCCTCACCTCCAGATCTTTCTTTCTGTTTCCAATTAGAAAGGAAGAGGGTTCTAAGAGGTAACGATGAAATCTTACAAATTAAATTATAAAAGATGAAGCAAAAACTACCATATTAAAGTGGAAGAAAGCAACCCAACAGCAAGAAGAGTCCTAATAACAGGAGCAAGAGTCAGATAGTTACAATTTCTCACTCAGGAAGCCCATAGTAAGCTAATAAATCACCCTTTCTCACAGTCAGGAAACCCATAATACTAAGTTAATTTATGCAGAGGACCTTGTACAGACCCACATAGACCCTGCGTTTGCTGCTTCAGTCTCTGTAGGCTCTTATTGGGTTGCTTAGTTGATTCAGAGAAACTTGTTTTCCTGGCATCACATATCCCCTCTAACTTTTCCAATCTTGATGGAATATCAGAAACAACCATCTGTTATTTAGACCATCACAGCATTTTATTACTGCAAAACAAGTACAGTGAGATATATGATACTCAGAGAGACGACATCAGTTGTACCCTAAAGGTGGTAACAATTTAGTACTGAAAGAATGTACTCTCAACAATAAAAAAGAACATGAGAAAAGTGTAAAATAATAAACAAACCTTATGCAGTGGTGTTAGAGAGAGTTACAACCGGTTAAAATCAATTCATCTAGGTACTTTGAGATAAGGTTCAAAGATAAAGATTCATTTAATTTTACTTTCAATGAAGAAGAATTTTTATAGGAGACAAAATATAGAAAGACACACTAAGATGCAGTGAAGAGTATAATCAGATAAAAATAAAGACTAGGAATGTTTCAGAAAAATGAAAACAAAAACAATGCTAAGCCAGTTTTATGGAAGCTTAAAGGTTTTCTTTTTTGTTATGGAAAATAGTATAAAGATGTGAATTAAAGTTGGTCATAGCTCCTCATCCTTCCTTAAAGTACAAGCCTGTGATATATAAATATACCTGTGTGTGTGTGTGTGTGTGAATGTGTGCTCTTGCTTTATTTCTTCCTAGAAATTCTTGAAGATTTATTCAAAAAGGATTCTGTGCTTTGAAATGGTTATACTTATATAGCAACATTTCTTTACTCCATGTAGTAGAAAATGTTTGAGATGAGACAGAAGAGAATAAAGGTACTGAAGACAAGGAAATCCCTCATTGCTGCACTGCAGAAGGCAAAGAACATGTCAAACTAAAGATGTTAACTATGAACAGTGTGGCAATAATCTGTGATATATCTCACAGTTAGAATTGACAGGAGTTGAGTAGTGACTATGTAGAAGATATCAGCATAGAGATATTATGATCATTGAAAACTGTTGCTCTATTCACAAGCTGCAGCGCTATCTATAATGAATATACTTTATCTACCATCAGGAAACCCTCTATTTAATTAATTGGACTCAATTGTTTAGCCAAGTATATATCACAGGTATATTCATAGATGGTTGGTATGTTGCTTTATTACCATAGTTTGTGGAATTTTTTGAAGGATTTACACCATCTCATTTAATTTGAATTTATAATATTTTTCAGAATAGTGCTGACTCTTCAAATTCACTGTATCCATTTTAGATCATGCCTAATATGACATCAGATATCTTTCTTTGATATTTTTTGTCTCAATTGAAAAGGAATCAAATGAGTCAACAAATAGAAGTGTTCATGAGCATGTGATAATTGTGATATCTAGTCTTTAGGAAATTTCTTGATTTTTTTTTTTGTCTGTTTAACTCCATTCTATTTCCCACGTCTGCGTGCTATATGTGCCCATGTTTTGGGAATATATGCCATGACCTCAAATGTGCAGAGGACAGAGGTAGACAATATCTTTCTTTATCTACTACTTTATCTATTACTCTCCACATGTATCTTTCAGGGCTAGATCTTTCACTGAAACCAATACCCACTATTAAGCTATAGATGTTATCTAGGAAATTCTACAGATAAATCTGTCCCCTTCCTTCACCTGTGTGTGGGTTAGAATCATAGAAGACATAGTCTGCTATTTTATGTGAATGCAGGATATTTTTTCATTAGTTTATATATTTATTTTCTTTATATCCCAATTACTGCCTCTTTCCTGGTCCCTCCCTCACACAGTCCCTAACCCTCCATTCTTCCATACCTTTTTCTCTGAGAGGGAGGAGGATCCCCTGTGTTTTCTCCCACCCTGGAACATCAAATCTCTGCAGGGTTAGGCACATCCTTTCCCACTGAGACCAGACATGGCAGGGCAGTTAGATAAATGGATTCTGCAGTCAGACAAGAGTTTTAGGAACAGCCCTGCTCCAGTTGTTGGGGAAAACACATGAAGACAAAGCTGCATATCTGTTAGAAATGTGCACAAGGCATAGGTTCAGACCATATATGCTCCTTGTTTTGTGATTCAGTCTCTTAGAATCCTCAAGCATCCACATTGATTGTATTCCTCTGGAATTCTGAACCTCTTAGGGACCTCAGTCCTTCCCCAGCTCTTCTATTAGATTCCTTAAGCTTCTTGTTTGGCTGCAGATTTTTGCATCTGTTTCAGTCAACTGCTGGGAGGAGCCTCTCAGATGATAGTTATGCTCAGCTCCTGTCTGCAAGCATAACAAATTAACATTAACAGTGTAAGTGATTGGATCTTATTCATGGGATTTGTCTCAAGTTGGGTCAGCTATTGTTTGGCCATTTTCCCAATCGCTGCTCCATCTTTGTTGCTATATTTCTTGTTGACAGGATGAATTTTGTGTCAAAAGTTCTGGAAGTCCTATTTATTAATTGTTGATTTTAGATCCTGAGTCATTGGCATTCTGTTCATGTAATTTTTTCCTATGCCAGTGTGTTCAAGGCTACTTCCCACTTTCTCTTCTTTTAGATTTAGTGTATCAGGTTTTATATTTAGATCTTTGATCCACATTGACTTGAGTTTTATGCAGGGTGATAAATATGAATCTATTTTCATTCTTCGACATACAGACATCTAATTCAACTGAAAGATTCCCGAAGGGAGACCCTTACTCAACTCTTGGGAAATCGCAGACCCCAGACACAGAGAGACCATTTTAGATATAATACGCAAAGGTGAGGTTTATTATGGAGATCTGTTATGGAGATCTCCGGGCCCACATGTATCCCACGAAGGAGACAGAGGTGTCGAGCCCAAGTGGCTGGGAGAAGTGCTTTTTAAAGGAAGAAGTCACAAGCTCCAGGAGATGAGGGGATGTCAAAAGGAAATACCAAAAATGTCACAAGGGGAAACTCTCAAAGTCGCAGGATTGTTCTTAAGACTCTAGGGTTTAAATGAGGGGAAAGGTCAAGCTCTCATTCTCCTGAGGACAAATCTTCATTGTTGTTTAGGGTAAATGTTTGTCAGAGTTGATGAGGCATCTGCATCTGAAACACATCTGGTTAGGCTTAGGCCTGGTTTCCTGGAATACTCTCTGCAGGACACAATGGCTAGAGGGCACAATGGGGGCTTGAACAAATATCACAGGATCAGAACAGAACCCATTACTCATTTACTCACATCTGGTGATAAGTGAAGTGTCAGTGAATCTGTACCAGTTCTCCTGCATTTTTAACAATCTGTCTTCCAGAGTCAGATCCTGTTGCTGAGTTTTGAGCTAATTTAAAACTCTATCTTTCACAACAACAGTCATTTATTGGAGATGCATTCTTTTTTCCATGGTTGCCTCTTTGTCAAAAATCAAATATCCATATGTATATGGATTTATTTCTGAAATTTTGAGTCAATTCCATTGACGAAGCTGTCTCATTCTACATCAACATAATTCAGGTTTTATCATTATTGTCCTGTAGTACAGTTTGAGATCAGGGATGGGTATATCTCCAGAACTTCTTTTATTGTTCAGGACTGTTTTGACTCTCCTGGGTTTTTTGTTTCGGCATATGAAACTGAGAATTGCTTTTTCAACATATGGAAAGCAATGTGCTGGAATTTGATGGGAATTATATTGAATCCATAGATTGTTTTTGGTAAGATAGTCATTTTCGCTATTAATCCTACCAATCCATGAGCATGGGAGATCTTTCTGTCTGAGGATATCTTCTTCAATTTCTATTAAGAGACAAGAAGATTGTGTCATATAGATTTTTAACTTGATTGGTTAGAGTTCCAAGGAAATATTTTATATTATTTCTGGTTACTGTGAAGGGTCTTTTTCCATAATTTCTTTCTCAGATCTCATGGAGAGCTTTTGAGGCCTGCTTCTAGGAATTTGGCAAGAATTTGACATTTAGTTAGGACAAAGCAGTAGGCTCCATGTAAATACAGCCAAGGAATGTATGGCATTCCTTTTATCTTGGTAATCCTAATAAGTCCCTAGACACAGTAATGAAGGGACTTTGCTTATTGCCTTGTATGTTTACTTCGTTTACTGCCTTGTTTGATTACTTTGTATTTGATCTAACAACTAACCATATTCTTTGCAAGTACCCAGAATGATGTAAAATTATACAGGGAAAAAATAAAACCAATTCAGCTTCAGAACTGGCTGGAGTCATTTTAAATGTTGTCTAATTATCTTTTCTTTTTTCAACTCTCCCTCCCTCCCTTGAGACCCTGTTGACTGATTGAGCTGCCTTAATAAACTGTGTTTATCATTTGTACAAAGGTGGAGCTACTGATTCTTTTGAGTTAATTTTGTATCCAGTCAGTTTTGTAAAGTTGTTTATAAACTGTAGGTATTCTCTTGTAGAATTTTGGGTTGCTTATGTATACAATCATATCCTCTGTGAATAACAAGGCTTTGACTTCTTCCTTTCAAATTTATTTGTATCCTGTTGATTTCCTTTTGTTTTCTTATTGCTCTAGTTAGAAATTCAAGAACCATATTGAATAGATAAAGAATTGGCAGTATTATTTTGTCCCCGATTTTAGTGAAATTGCTTTAAATTTCTATCCATTTAATTTGATACTAGCAATTTGTGTGCTGTATAGTGCTTTTTTTATATTTAGGGATGTTTCTTGTTTGCCTAATCTCTCCAAGTCTTTTAACATGAAGTGGTGTTGGATTTGGTCAAAGGCAAAGATCGTTTATCAAAGATAATCTAATGATGATCATGTAGTTTTCTTTCAGTTTGTTTATATGGTAGATGAGGTTGATGATTTTCCATATTGAAGCATCCCTGCATTCCTGGGATGAAGCCTATTTCATCAGAGTGAATGATGTTCTTCATCTGTACTTGAATTAAGTTTGCAAGTCTTTTATTGAGTATTTTTGCATAGATATTTGTAAGGGAAATTGGTCAGAAATTCTCTTTCTTTGCTGAGTCTACTTGGCTTATCCATCAGGATGTTGGTGGCCCCTTATACTGCATGTAGCAGTATTCCTTCTGTTTCTATTTTGTGGAATAGTTTAAGAAGTATTGGTATTGGCTCTTTTTGAAAATCTGGTAAAATATTGTGCTAAAAAAACAGTCCACTGTCTGGGGACTATTTTCGCGTTGGGAGAATTTTCATGAGTGCTTCTATTTGCTTAGGTGTAATAGGGCTGTTTAGATAGTTCACCTCATACTGATTTAACTTTGCCATAAGGTATCTGTCTAGAAAGTCATCCATTTTGTTTAGATTTTCTAACGTTGTGGAGTAGAGACTTTTGAAGTAACTCCTAATACTTTTTGGAATTGCTTAAACGTCTGTCGTTGTGTCTCCTTTTCATTTCTTATTTTGTTAATTTGGATATTATATCTTTACCCTTAGTTAGTTTAGCTAAAGCTTTATCTATCTTGTTGATTTCTCTCAAAGAACCAGCTCTTGGTTTTGCTGATTTTTTTAAAATTTTACTCTTTGTTTCTAATTGATTTATTGTAGCAACGAGTTTGATTATTTCCTGCCAGTTACTCCTTTTGGGTGTGTTTACTTCTTTTTATTCTAGGGCTTTCAGGTGTGCTGTTAAGTTGTTAGTATGAGAACTCTAATTTCTTTATGGAGGCACTTAGTGCTATGAACTTTACTCTTAACACTGCTTCATCAAGTCCCAGAATTTTAAATATGCTGTACCTTAATTTTTCTTAAATTGTAGAAAGTCTGTGATTTCTTTCCTTAGTTCTTCTTTGACACGGTGGTAATTGAGAATAGAATTGTTTAGTTTCCAAGAGATTGTAGGCTTTCTGTTGTTGAATTCCAGTTTAATCCATGAATATCTAATAAGATGTAAGGGATTATTGCAAACCTATTTTTTTTTCTGTCAATGTTTGCTTAGTTACTGAAGATATGGTCAATTTTGTAGAAGGTTCCATGAGGTGATGAGAAGAATGTATATTCTTTTGTATTTGAGTGAAAGGTTCTGTAAAAATCTATTATATCCATTTGCTTCATAACTTCTGTTTGCTTCATTTTTTTCTCTGTTTAGTATCTGTTTCAATGACATGTACGGTTGTGGTTCAATGTGTGATTTAAACTTTAGTAATGTTCCTGATATGAATGATGGTGCCTATGTATTTGGGTGGAAGATGTTTAGAATTGAGACATCAGCATGGTGGATTTTTCCTTTGATGAGTATGGAGTATCCTTCCACATTCTTGATACCTTCTGAAAAAAAGTCTATTTTATTAGATATTACAATATCTACTTCAATTTGTTTCTTTTGTCTGTCTTCTTGGGAAAAAAAATTTTCTAGACCTTTATGCTAAAGTCTATCATTTTGTTGAGGTGTTTCCTTTATGCAGCAGAATGCTGGATCCTGTTTATAAGTCTACTCTGTTAGCCTGTGTCTTTTTTATTGTGGAATTGAGTTCATTGATGTTGAGTGATATTAAAACCAGTGATTGTTGGTTCCCGTTATTTTGTTGTTTGAAGTGGTATTGTTTGTGTGGTTCTTTCACTTGGGTTTGTTGTGAGATGATTAATTCCTTGGTTATCCGTGGGTATAGTTTTCTTCCATGTGTTGGAATTTTCCTTCTATTAGCCTCTATAGGACTGGATAAATATAAAGATGTAGTTTTAATTTAGTTTCATCATGAATATCTTGGTTTTTCTACCTATCATGAATGAAAATTTTGCTGGGTATAGTAGTCTGGGCTGATAACTATAGTCTCTTTTTGTCTACAAGTCTTCTCTCCAAGCCACTGTGATTTTTAGAATCTTCGTTGCCAGGCATAATTCTTATAGGTCTGCCTTTACGTGCTCCTTGGCCTTTTCCCTTTCCTGCTTTTAAAATTCTCTCTTTGTATACTTAATGTTTTGATTATAATGTGAGAGGATTTCATTTTCTGGTCTAATCTGTTTGCTGTTCTCTAAGATTCTTTTATCTTTATAGACATCTCTTTCTTTAGGTTAAGAAAATGTTCTTCTAGGATATTGTTGAAGATGTTTTCTGGGCCTTTGAGTTGAGAATGTACTTCAACTCCTGTAATTCATAAATTTGGTCTTTGATAGACTTCAAAATTTCCTGGATGTTCTGTGTCATGTATATTTTTTATTTGGAATTTTTTTTGAACAATGTATCAGGGTTTTTTTTTTTTGTTTTTTCCTACTGTATCTTCTGTGTCTGGAATTCTCTCTGTCATCTCTTTTATTCTGTAGATGATGGTTTTCTGACTCATAGAGAAAAAGGTTTTACAGTACAAAGTCTCAATTAATATCAGTAAGAGATATATTTATCTAATAGTGCAGTGAACCAAAAGTATTGCAACTTTCCTTGAGGAATTTCATATATTAGTATCATCAATATGTATGTAAATGATACTGAAGGAGTAACTTGGATCTCATCATTGACCTTCCTTATGTTAAAAAGTGTAAGTTTTTTTTTTATTGTTGTTGTTGTTGTTGTTTGTTTTGTTTTGTTGTTTTTTTTATTTTTTTTATTTATTTATTTTTTTTGCTTTTTACTTGAGACGATTTACTCTAGATTTGGACTTTCCTTTCTTGCATGCAATTCTTCTACCAAAGTCATCATCCCAGAAGTGGAATTACATCACAACCTAGGGATCACCATGGTTTCCATACAGTATTGCATTTAACCATGAAATTCAGTGTGCCTCACTAGAAACAATTTTCACATACCCATAGGATTCACTGATTTCCTCTAGTCCCTATTACCTTGAAGTGTTTGGTTTGATAGAATAGCAGAAAAGGATTTTGAAGATTATCTTATAGCACCATGTAGGTGGCCATCCTTGTATGACCAACGTAGAGTTTTTCAGAGATTTATCATAGTATACATGCCTCTTTTCTCCGGGTTTTGGTTGCTTTTTGTAAGATTTTATCTGTTTTTTCCCCCAAGTTACTTTAGTTTCAATGGAAATGATGTTTACAGCATGATAAACAATTGGATACTAAATATACTATGGAGCCTCTTTGAGTTTATCATGTTTTTGAGTCAGCATTACTCTTATAGTAGCAGGTAGAGCAATTGACTTGGGCCTTCAGTGGGAATTCTTTCTTCTTTATTTGGTATTTAATGGAAAATTGCAGGGAAAAAATTGAAGGTGTGTTAAAAAGATAATTTATTTTTAAACTGACAGAATTTTCATGTGAAGATATATTGATATTTTAACTTTATTTTATCAATTAAACATAACATTCAAATAAAATCTTTTTGAGGATCAGTCAAACATATGAGCTTGTTTCATAACTAAGAACTGAAAATAATTCATTCATTTTAATGTGTTTGTATATTTGTTGGATATCAAATATTGTATAAATATGTTTTAAAAATATAAATATTTTGTGACTAGAGAGATAGCTCAGTAGTCAAGAGCAGTTGCTGTTCATTCAGAGAACAGGGTTTCAGTCTTCAGCACTCATATAATGACTAACAGTCCTTAAAAATTTCTATTAGAGGGATCACATTAACACTGTTTTGGTCTCTTTGAGCACTTCAAAAGGTGTTCATACATAGATGCAGGCAAGATACTCTCAAACACACACACACACACACACACACACACACACACACGTGTGTGTGTTTGTGTAAAATGTAAAAATAAAGTAAAATTGAAAAGATACTACGTTCTCTGTCATCCTTTACCTGAATGGCAGGTTTGTATTTAATGTTTGCATTTTTAATTTAAATATCATGTTTGTCTCAAGTATTCAATTGTCTATTAGATATAATTGTTCTCATTAATATTTATTTTTATATAAAGTTTTCTTCAACACTGTCGTTGTCAACCTTTTTTCATTTGTTTTCACTGTAGTGTCTCCAGAATTTTTTTTTTGCAAGCCTTTTCTCCTAGTAGCTCTTATATTGCTTTATAACTAACTATAATTCTGTTTTAGTTACTTGCATGTAATATTGTCAGGGATCAGAACCCCATTTTATTCTTTATTGTTTTCCTAGCAGATGTTGAATACTTACTTAACATTTAATGAAAAGGAGGACATGTTTTCCAGACCTCTGTGTACTTGACATTTGCCTACCAGATATTTCTTGAAATATTATTTTCCTTCAGTTTCCATAGTATATTTCATTTCTGAGAGTTTCTTCTATATTTTAGAACAATATTCTATTTTTTTAAGTCTATGTTCTTGTACCATCTCCTTAAATTCTATTATGTTTAAGGGCCTGCCTTTTTTGTTTGCTCTTTTCAATGTTGAGCATTCTTAAACAGTTCATTTGAGACCCTTGATCTTTTCCTACCATCCATGTAATAATAATTTCAAAGTAAGTACCTGTATATCATATTTTTTAAACTCCTAAACTATCAGCATTACTCAAATATAATGCAAAAATCAAAGAACATTCTTGGGACTAGGAAGAGGATAATATTTGTTTATGTAACTGGTTGACCATAATTGCATTTGACAATAATAAAAGACAAACTTTAGTTATTGTTAACGTCACAAGTTACCTACATAATTTAAGCAAATCACTGGTCATGCTCAAGCATGACAAATCTGATTTCCCCTACTTTAATATGTTCCTTTGTGGGGTTGGGGATTTAGCTCAGTGGTACAGCGCTTGCCTAGCAAGTGCAAGGCCCTGGGTTCGGTCCCCAGCTCCGAAAAAAAAGAAAAAAGAAAAAAGGGAAGTCCCACACCCGCGGATCCCGGCCTGCAGCAGCTCTCTGCCCCCAGACCCTGTGAGAGAGAGACCCAACCGCTGGTCAGGTGGGCACTCCTGAGGCTGCAGAGCAGAAGAGACCACCAACACTGCTCACCCCTGCCCACGTCCCTGGCCCAAGAGGAAACTGTATAAGGCCTCTGGGCTCCCGTGGGGGAGGGCCCAGGAGCGGCAGGACCCCTGTGCCTGAGACACCACCAGAACCTGAAGGAAACAGACCAGATAAACAGTTCTCTGCACCCAAATCCCGTGGGAGGGAGAGCTGAACCTTCAGAGAGGCAGAAAAGCCTGGGAAACCAGAAGAGACTGCTCTCTGCACACACATCTTGGACGCCAGAGGAAAAAGCCAAAGACCATCTGGAACCCTGGTGCACTGAAGCTCCCAGAAACGGCGGCACAGGTCTTCCTGGTTGCTGCCGCCGCAGAGAGCCCGTGGGTAGCACCCCACGAGCAAACTTGAGCCTCGGGACCACAGGTAAGACCAACTTTTCTGCTGCAAGAAAGCTGCCTAGTGAACTCAAGACACAGGCCCACAGGAACAGCTGAAGACCTGTAGAGAGGAAAAACCACACACCGGAAAGCAGAACACTCTGTCCCCATAACTGACTGAAAGAGAGGAAAACAGGTCTACAGCACTCCTGACACACAGGCTTATAGGACAGTCTAGCCACTGTCAGAAATAGCAGAACAAAGTAACACTAGAGATAATCTGATGGCAAGAGGCAAGCTCAGGAACCCAAGCAACAGAAACGAAGACTACATGGCACCATCGGAGCCCAATTCTCCCATCAAAACAAACATGGAATATCCAAACACACCAGAAAAGCAAGATCTAGTTCCAAAATCATTTTTGATCATGATGCTGGAGGACTTCAAGAAAGACGTGAAGAACTCCCTTAGAGAACAAGTAGAAGCCTACAGAGAGGAATCGCAAAAATGCCTGAAAGAATCGCAAAAATCCCTGAAAGAATTACAGGAAAACATAAATAAACAAGTAGAAGCCCATAGAGAGGAGACACAAAAATCCCTGAAAGAATTCCAGGAAAACATAAATAAACAAGTAGAAGCCCATAGAGAGGAGACACAAAAATCCCTGAAAGAATTCCAGGAAAACACAATCAAACAGTTGAAGGAATTAAAAATGGAAATAGAAGCAATCAAGAAAGAACACATGGAAACAACCCTGGATATAGAAAACCAAAAGAAGAGACAAGGAGCTGTAGATACAAGCTTCACCAACAGAATACAAGAGATGGAAGAGAGAATCTCAGGAGCAGAAGATTCCATAGAAATCATTGACTCAACTGTCAAAGATAATGTAAAGCGGAAAAAGCTACTGGTCCAAAACATACAAGAAATCCAGGACTCAATGAGAAGATCAAACCTAAGGATAATAGGTATAGAAGAGAGTGAAGACACCCAGCTCAAAGGACCAGTAAATATCTTCAACAAAATCATAGAAGAAAACTTCCCTAACCTAAAAAAAGAGATACCCATAGACATACAAGAAGCCTACAGAACTCCAAATAGATTGGACCAGAAAAGAAACACCTCCCGTCACATAATTGTCAAAACACCAAACGCACAAAATAAAGAAAGAATATTAAAAACAGTAAGGGAAAAAGGTCAAGTAACATATAAAGGGAGACCTATCAGAATCACACCAGACTTCTCGAGAGAAACTATGAAGGCCAGAAGATCCTGGACCTATGTCATACAGACCCTAAGAGAACACAAATGCCAGCCCAGGTTACTGTATCCTGCAAAACTCTCAATTAACATATATGGAGAAACCAAGATATTCCATGACAAAACCAAATTTACACAATATATTTCCACAAATCCAGCACTACAAAGGATAATAAATGGTAAAGCCCAACATAAGGAGGCAAGCTATACCCTAGAAGAAGCAAGAAACTAATCGTCTTGGCAACAAAACAAAGAGAATGAAAGCACACAAACATAACCTCACATCCAAATATGAATATAACGGGAAGCAATAATCACTATTCCTTAATATCTCTCAATATCAATGGCCTCAACTCCCCAATAAAAAGACATAGATTAACAAACTTGATACACAACGAGGACCCTGCATTCTGCTGCCTACAGGAAACACACCTCAGAGACAAAGACAGACACTACCTCAGAGTGAAAGGCTGGAAAACAACTTTCCAAGCAAATGGTCAGAAGAGGCAAGCTGGAGTAGCCATTCTAATATCAAATAAAATCAATTTCCAACTAAAAGTCATCAAAAAAGATAAGGAAGGACACTTCATATTCATCAAAGGAAAAATCCACCAAGATGAACTCTCAATCCTAAATATCTATGCCCCAAATACAAGGGCACCTACATACGTAAAAGAAACCTTACTAAAGCTCAAAGCACACATTGCACCTCACACAATAATAGTGGGAGATTTCAACACACCACTCTCATCAATGGACAGATCATGGAAACAGAAATTAAACAGTGATGTCGACAGACTAAGAGAAGTCATGAGCCAAATGGACTTAACGGATATTTATAGAACATTCTATCCTAAAGCAAAAGGATATACCTTCTTCTCAGCTCCTCATGGTACTTTCCCCAAAATTGACCATATATTTGGTCAAAAAACGGGCCTCAAAAGGTACAGAAAGATAGAAATAATCCCATGCGTGCTATCGGACCACCACGGCCTAAAACTGGTCTTCAATAACAATAAGGGAAGAATGCCCACATATACGTGGAAATTGAACAATGCTCTACTCAATGATAACCTGGTCAAGGAAGAAATAAAGAAAGAAATTAAAAACTTTTTAGAATTTAATGAAAATGAAGATACAACATACCCAAACTTATGGGACACAATGAAAGCTGTGCTAAGAGGAAAACTCATAGCACTGAGTGCCTGCAGAAAGAAACAGGAAAGAGCATATGTCAGCAGCTTGACAGCACACCTAAAAGATCTAGAACAAAAAGAAGCAAATACACCCAGGAGGAGTAGAAGGCAGGAAATAATCAAACTCAGAGCTGAAATCAACCAAGTAGAAACAAAAAGGACCATAGAAAGAATCAACAGAACCAAAAGTTGGTTAGATAGATAGAGATAGATAGATAAACCCTTAGCCAGACTAACGAGAGGACACAGAGAGTGCGTCCAAATTAACAAAATCAGAAATGAAAATGGAGACATAACTACAGATTCAGAGGAAATTCAAAAAATCATCAGATCTTACTATAAAAACCTATATTCAACAAAACTTGAAAATCTTCAGGAAATGGACAATTTCCTAGACAGATACCAGGTATCGAAGTTAAATCAGGAACAGATAAACCAGTTAAACAACCCCATAACTCCTAAGGAAATAGAAGCAGTCACTAAAGGTCTCCCAACCAAAAAGAGCCCAGGTCCAGACGGGTTTAGTGCAGAATTCTATCAAACCTTCATAGAAGACCTCATACCAATATTATCAAAACTATTCCACAAAATTGAAACAGATGGAGCCCTACCGAATTCCTTCTACGAAGCCACAATTATTCTTACACCTAAACCACACAAAGACACAACAAAGAAAGAGAACTTCAGACCAATTTCCCTTATGAATATCGATGCAAAAATACTCAATAAAATTCTGGCAAACCGAATTCAAGAGCACATCAAAACAATCATCCACCATGATCAAGTAGGCTTCATCCCAGGCATGCAGGGATGGTTTAATATACGGTAAACCATCAACGTGATCCATTATATAAACAAACTGAAAGAACAGAACCACATGATTATTTCATTAGATGCTGAGAAAGCATTTGACAAAATTCAACACCCTTCATGATAAAAGTCCTGGAAAGAATAGGAATTCAAGGCCCATACCTAAACATAGTAAAAGCCATATACAGCAAACCAGTTGCTAACATTAAACTAAATGGAGAGAAACTTGAAGCAATCCCACTAAAATCAGGGACTAGACAAGGCTGCCCACTCTCTCCCTACTTATTCAATATAGTTCTTGAAGTTCTAGCCAGAGCAATCAGACAACAAAAGGAGATCAAGGGGATACAGATCGGAAAAGAAGAGGTCAAAATATCACTATTTGCAGATGACATGATAGTATATTTAAACGATCCCAAAAGTTCCACCAGAGAACTACTAAAGCTGATAAACAACTTCAGCAAAGTGGCTGGGTATAAAATTAACTCAAATAAATCAGTTGCCTTCCTCTATACAAAAGAGAAACAAGCCAAGAAAGAAATTAGGGAAACGACACCCTTCATAATAGACCCAAATAATATAAAGTACCTCGGTGTGACTTTCACCAAGCAAGTAAAAGATCTGTACAATAAGAACTTCAAGACACTGAGGAAAGAAATTGAAGAAGACCTCAGAAGATGGAAAGATCTCCCATGCTCATGGATTGGCAGGATTAATTTAGTAATAATGGCCATTTTACCAAAAGCAATCTACAGATTCAATGCAATCCCCATCAAAATACCAATCCAATTCTTCAAAGAGTTAGACAGAACAATTTGCAAATTCATCTGGAATAACAAAAAACCCAGGATAGCTAAAGCTATCCTCAACAATAAAAGGACTTCAGGGGGAATCACTATCCCTGAACTCAAGCAGTATTACAGAGCAATAGTGATAAAAACTGCATGGTATTGGTACAGAGACAGACAGATAGACCAATGGAATAGAATTGAAGACCCAGAAATGAACCCACATACCTATGGTCACTTGATTTTTGACAAAGGAGCCAAAACCATCCAATGGAAAAAAGATAGCATTTTCAGCAAATGGGGCTGGTTCAACTGGAGGGCAACATGTAGAAGAATGCAGATCGATCCATGCTTATCACCCTGTACAAAGCTTAAGTCCAAGTGGATCAAGGACCTCCACATCAAACCAGACACACTCAAACTAATAGAAGAAAAACTAGGGAAGCATCTGGAACACATGGGCACTGGAAAAAATTTCCTGAACAAAACACCAATGGCTTATGCTCTAAGATCAAGAATCGACAAATGGGATCTCATAAAACTGCAAAGCTTCTGTAAGGCAAAGGACACTGTGGTTAGGACAAAACGGCAACCAACAGATTGGGAAAAGATCTTTACCAATCCTACAACAGATAGAGGCCTTATATCCAAAATATACAAAGAACTCAAGAAGTTAGACCGCAGGGAGACAAATAACCCTATTAAAAAATGGGGTGCAGAGCTAAACAAAGAATTCACAGCTGAGGAATGCCGAATGGCTGAGAAACACCTAAAGAAATGTTCAACATCTTTAGTCATAAGGGAAATGCAAATCAAAACAACCCTGAGATTTCACCTCACACCAGTGCGATTGGCTAAGATCAAAAACTCAGGTGACAGCAGATGCTGGCGAGGATGTGGAGAAAGAGGAACACTCCTCCATTGTTGGTGGGATTGCAGACTGGTAAAACCATTCTGGAAATCAGTCTGGAGGTTCCTCAGAAAATTGGACATTGAACTGCCTGATGATCCAGCTATACCTCTCTTGGGCATATACCCAAAAGATGCCTCAACATATAAAAGAGACACGTGCTCCAATATGTTCATCGCAGCCTTATTTATAATAGCCAGAAAATGGAAAGAACCCAGATTCCCTTCAACAGAGGAATGGATACAGAAAATGTGGTACATCTACACAATGGAATATTACTCAGCTATCAAAAACAACGGACTTATGAAATTCGTAGGCAAATGGTTGGAACTGGAAAATATCATCCTGAGTGAGCTAACCCAATCACAGAAAGACATACATGGTATGCACTCATTGATAAGTGGCTATTAGCCCAAATGCTTGAATTACCCTAGATCCCTAGAACAAACGAAACTCAAGACGGATGATCAAAATGTGAATGCTTCACTCCTTCTTTAAATGAGGAAAAAGAATACCCTTGGCTGGGAAGGGAGAGGCAAAGATTAAAACAGAGACTGAAGGAACACCCATTCAGAGCCTGCCCCACAGGTGGCCCATACATATACAGCCACCCAATTGGACAAGATGGATGAAGCAAAGAAGTGCAGGCCGACAGGAGCCAGATGTAGATCGCTCCTGAGATACACAGCCAGAATACAGCAAATACAGAGGCGAATGCCAGCAGCAAACCACTGAACTGAGAATAGGTATCCAGTTGAAGGAATCAGAGAAAGAACTGGAAGAGCTTGAAGGGGCTCGAGACCCCAAAAGTACAACAATGTCAAGCAACCAGAGCTTCCAGTGACTAAGCCACTACCTAAATACTATACATGGACTGACCCTGGACTCTGACCCCATAGGTAGCAATGAATATCCTAGTAAGAGCACCAGTGGAAGGGGAAGCCCTGGGTCCTGCTAAGACTGAACCCCCAGTGAACTAGACTATGTGGGGAGGGCGGCAATGTGGGGAGGGTTGGGAGGGGGACACCCATAAGGAAGGGGAGGGGGGAGGGGGATGTTTGTCCGGAAACCGGAAAGGGAATAACACTTGAAATGTATATAAGAAATACTCAAGTTAATAAAAAAAGAAAAAGAAAAAAATATGTTCCTTTGTTTACTGAATCTCTGTTGAAGTCTCCAAAGAATACCTTATACTTAAAATGTCTGAACCTGCTTTATACCTCTGAACTGAAAATAATCCTTTGTGTGTTCTTCATTTCAGTGAATTCTATTACTATCTAATAATATTTTTAATACCAAACCAACCAACCAACCAAACAAGCAAACAAAAAACAAACCAAAGAAACAAAACCACTAAACAATTACAATCTCAATATTGTGTTAGTTGTTTTTTCTTAATTTATCACATTTGAATAGTTATGCAGATGATATTCATTTAATTTAAACTAAAAATTAAACTTTCTCTTTCTCTTCATTTTTCCTGAAACCTCATCAAGTATATCTTTCTGATGACTGAAGCAACATTTGTTGAACTATAACTTACCCATATTTAGCACAGGATAATTTAAATCACCCTTGCCACAACCCTCTCTACAGTATGTATATAACTTCTCTGTTTATGTTTGTCTTTGTATTCTACCATATGACATACAAGTAATTTGTTTGAACTGTGTCCAGGCTGGCTTCAACCTCTTGATCGTCCTCCCTCCCTTCAGCATCTCTTACAGGCATACATCACCAGGCTTTGTTCAGTGTATGTAAACATAATATGAAAACAGTACTGATGTTGATCTCATTTATCATATTTTGAACTCTACTAATCTGAAAAGTTAGTAAGATGCCTTTACTAAATGTTAATTGAATGATATAAAATAAAATATATACAATATATATATAAAGACATACTAATAAAGGACAGGAATATCTCCTCTGATTTGTTAAGTTTGCAAAATAAAGGTTTAATTGTTAAAAGAAAAATAACCTTATCAGAATTGAAGAGATAAATAATATAAAAAGGTCCTTGAGGAGATAACATGGTATCCAGACACTGAACAAATATAGACTTGTATGTCATACTGCTGATGAAGACATATCACTATAAGATGTATCAGAAACCCCTAAAGCTCAACACACTTAAAATGTAATACATCATTTTTGTCAAGACAGAAGAATCCCAAAAGCAAGAAAAAGCTAAGATTTTATGAACTCCAGAATATCTCAGTAAGTTGGGACATTATCAATTTAAGCACCCAGTTGTAAATGTGTGGTTACTCGTAATTTCTCAGTTTTTTAGCTTCTACAATTGATATGTTAACCCTCCTTCTTGCATTTATCTACATGTATCTCCCCCCCCCATAATAAGAATTTGTGCTCAGTGAGAAAAAACTCATAACAATCCTATATTAGATCTTTCTTTTTCTTATCAGGTCTTTAGAACCTATGAATGTGCTTGAAATACAGAAATGACCAAATAACAATTACTAAAGAAATGAATAAAGGAAAATGTGATTTTATTCATATCAATTATTATCATAACATAAACTTGGACATTTTCATTATTTATGTGATCATCAGAAAACTAATTATTTATTGCTTTATTGTTACACATAGACACATTCAAGAGAAGGAGGAGGAAGAAGAGAGAAGAGTACAGAGAAGCTTAGGAAATGAGATTCCAAGATCTGAAATTCAAGCAGCCTGTTTTCTAGGGCAATTTTTAGTATATCATCCACAGATTTCAAATTGTTCAATTTGTCCTCTTGGCAGCAGACTACAGTCACTAAGTCTTTCTTCAAAAAAAAAAAAATCAGTGTGTTTATCTGCTACTAAAATGACGAGTGTACCATGTACTCAGACGCTTGTTTTGCAGAAGTGTTACTGGAGAGTCCAGATGCTACTCAACATATCATTGTCAACTTTAAAGTATAGATTTTTACTAGTCACTAACCTAATCTCAGACACAATGTGATCCTTTGTACTTTCACAAATGCCAGTTTTCCATAGAGATGCTTCAGAAATTAAGACTACGTACATAGGTTCTGCAGAGAGCTTCCTTTCTTTACCGTGCACCCACCAAAGGCAGGTCACAATTGTGTGTAATCCAAGCTCTAGAATTTGATGACTTTTCATGGACTGCAAGGGCACCTGCCCTCATGTGTGTAAAATATATACCTGTAAAGATGGCTAAAAATAAGATTTTTGAAATATAAGAAGTTGAACATATCATAGCATTCATTTGTTTTCTTGCAAGTTCATTTCCCTGTTGTGAAATCAGAAGAAATAGATAGGAAAAATAAATAATGTGTTTTAAATAAGTAAAAGTATGAGTTCCATATTGGGGATTTAAATAAGCAAGTATATGAAAGAAGTGTCTGATAAACTATTAAACTAAAATATGTTAAGAATTTTGTTATGTTCTAATTTATAAGACAGGATCTATTGTTTCAGTTGCATACTTTCTATGGACTACATTCAGAAAACTGGTCTGGATTTATCCTCACCAAACCTGGGCTGTCTTAATTTTTCTGAAAAGCCAAAGAAAGGAAAAATCTCTTTCTTCCATTTTTCCCAGTAGAAATCAATTGGGCGAGCATTGTTTTGTATGTTCACAACCATAAAGCCATGTGGATTCAAGATCATAGTCAATGAATGTCATGTATTACCATGTAACTTACACACACACACACACACACACACACACACACACACAAACACACACACACACATATGGAGAGAGACAGAGAGAGACAAAGAGAGACACAGAGAGACAGAAAGAGGAAACACAGAGAGATCTTATTGAAGAACAATTGTAACACACTTTCTAAAAGGTGCTTAGAGTGTTGCAGTATATCTGATCCTACTGGGAACCCTGAAATTTTATACTATATAAAACGTCTCTACTTGTGGTATGGATCAGCTCAAGCACCCACCTTTAATCTAAGAGCACTGTAGAATATTTTATCCCATTGTGACATTGTGTACTGGAAAAAAAGTTGTTTCTAATTGTGGTATGGCTTAGCCCAAGTAAATATCTTCAATTCTGTTTATTGTAAACAAGATTAAATAAATTCAACAATAGGTCAAGAGGCAGAACAAGCAACCAGTTGATAGGGAGTGAACATAGGAAAAAAATAGAGAGTTGGAGGAGGTCAGGAAGAAGAATAGAGAGAAACAGTGGAAGTAGAAAGGAGGGGGCATTCGGTTTAAAGGGTTTTTAAGACAGCAAGAATGTGCTTTTTCCTTCTGGGTCATCAGTGGAAGAGGAAGGTTAACTGCATGTTTTTCTGACTAACTGAGCTAGTAGATTTTCACCCTAGCATCTAGCTCTTGAGTCTTCATTTGGTAAAATTGAATGATTGGGATTTTGTTTTTAAAAACAACAGTAGAGTTAACTATGTTGCCCAAGATGCTAATGGCAGTAACGAAGCTGAAAACACAAAGCTGCAATATACACTCAGATAAATGAATGGTATGCTTCTGCCTCTACAAAATGTTTCCACATGGTTTCTTGCTTTGGTTTCATATCTATCTTTGTAATAATTATATTTATTTATTTTTATTGTATTCCGAATCAGGCATAGCATTAGAGCTAATTATAATAAGTTGAGGTTTCAAGTAAAAACAGCTTATTTTTCTAAGCTTTTTTCTCATTATGTATATTCTGCACACATACACATATTTTATATGTATATATGTACACGCATGCAAAAGCACATGACTGTTGTTGTTTCAGCATTATATTCTTTTGTAAATGATTATTGTTGTCTGTATCTATATAGTAATAAATTCATTTACATGTGAGTACATGCATTGTATTTCTCTCTGTATATTGTCATCACGGAAATACAGGTTACAATCCAAAGGAATGGAAATAGAAATGCTTACTAGGTCAAAATAGATACAGAGAAGAATAAAGGAAAGAGAAACAGAGACATAGCAGATATATTCTCAGAGATTCACTTCCTGAGATAGAATGGATATTATTTATATAAAGGATAAATGGAATTTACTTGTTTTTCTTCACGTGCCTTTGTGTGAAGTAGATATCTGTATAGATAAGCAGGCATCTCACTACACTGTTAAATAATAAAATATAAAGAACTAATAGTCTTCTTAAAACTGACCAACTGTTGTAAGGGAATATGGGCTATTAGAATTAGGCTCAGATTATTTGTATGAAGCATCTCAAGTCATTGGCATCTTACACAAAATCATCAGGGTGTACTTGTTGAGGTGTGAAAATACATGCTTTCATTTTTTCCTTTTGGTCTTTTCATAATTACTTAGATATTAACATTTATGTATTATACATGCATATATGAATATAGTACAGTCCTTTCTTTCTCACTGTCCTTTTTAACACTTTTCAGTCCGGGTCCTTTATTTCGTTTTTTACATTAGACCATGATTTCCTACAGAATGACCCCCAGCAGCTCATCCTACTTTCCATTAGTCCTCATAAAGTGTGCTTCTTTGGGTGGCACAGGCTGGCACTTCAGCTGAATCCAGGAGCCCTTCTCTTTGGCATTCTTATTCCTCTGATCGGTCTCCTTCACTGGCTTCAGGAAGCTGTATCTGCTCTTCCAGTGCTTGATCTGCTCAATCTGCACATTGATCCTCATGACAAGAATCTTGCCTTTAACTTGTTTGTGTGCAATAGTGCCAATGACATGCTGGGTGACATTATAGGCTCTTCCAGTTTGGCTGTGGTAACACTTTTGGGGCATTCTTTTTTGAACTGTGCCCATTCCCTTGATGTCTATAATACCACCCTTGTTATAGATTTGCATATATATGCAAATTTTACAAGGAAAGGTTTGGATATATATATAAAGGAACAACTACGTGTTTCCTAAAAGGCTAGAGAAAGGCCCTAGTGATTGCCCCTCCTCTTTCCCTTTGTGTTGGTCATTTAGGCGAGTCACTGGAAGATGGCTGCCAAGGCCAAATACTCCTTATTTCTTCTTTATTTTTCTATTCTAGTTTTGATCTATCAACGTTTCATAATACACTTACCAGAACCCAAGAAGTTGAGGCGCACATTCAGAGTGCATGTATTATTTCAACAATAACCATTCAATTCTGACAGCAAAAGCTAGTTACCTCCTTACATTATTTTGCTACTCTATAGTTATATGGACAGTGAAAGGTTCTTCATTCTGCTTGAAGGATCAGGGAAGGATAAATAAACGTGCCCAAATACATTTGTAGATAATAAATCTAGAGTCTATGAATGAAGGAAGCCACATGTTTGGAGCCCTATGATGAAAATTTTATGTTCTTGTTATCTCCAAAGAGTATCACTGTTGGAGTTAATTACCTAAAGAGCCCTGCACAGAATCCATGTAGCAGTGTCATGCTACTCTTCTAAACTACAGCAGTGTAATTATAACATAAAATAAGTCTTTGTGTTTACTCTAATGAGCTTGCTTCTGAGTTTTACTAGTGACATGAAAACTAATAGCAGGGTCGATACAATGTCTCTACGGCAATTATCATGCCACTTCTCCTTTTTTCCTATATTCTTCTCATGTAGCATTTTAATGTATTTCTGCTCAAGTCAATTCAATTTATCAGGAGGCAAGAGGCATGAAACAGGGCTGATTTGCTTTGGATCTACTTACAAGTAAACTAGAAAACTCAATTTTCAAGTTGAGTTTTCAATCAGATTCACATGGGAAGGATAACTGATTTTAAGGAATGCAGATATTTACCAATGTTTAATATGATCCAGATACAAGGGGTAAACCACTTGTTTCCCTTCATGCTTAGCCACTAAAAATTCATTTTATGGTTTGGATCTATAATAACTCATTACTGTCTTGGGGCCATAATGAGAAGACATATGGGAAACCCTCCAGTGAAATTATGTAGTCACAGTATAGATATCCATGAAGACTTGTGGTACTGGGTGGGTTTTGCTCCAAGAAAATCTATTCCTAGTTTATCTCTTTCTAAGTATCATCTGTCTTAAATTGGATATCCCTTTAGTTTAAGCTGCAGGCTTATTCCATTTTCTCACCTCACTTTTAACTCTTGAACTTTTCTAACATTACAAAATAAAGGTTCTATTTTCAATTTTCCACTCACATCACAGCACAGGGTAATCCTTTGGGCACAGAAAATGACTAAAGCACTAAAGACGGGTATACACTAGAATGATATTAATAACTGTTGACAATGCAAATCATGTTTTCACTGGGTTATATGCTTCTTGTAATCCTTGAGGCTTCTGTACTTTCAGTTTTATTACATTGAATGGAACCTTACGTCATATAACAGATAATAAACCTTTATCATATCTATGGAATAGGTCAAAAGAGTGAAAGGTGTCACTAAAATATAGCTATTCATTTTTATACTGTACAAATAAAAACAAAGAAACTATCAAAAGTGCACATGTGAACCCAGAATGAAAAACCTGAATGACTAACGAACTTAGTTATAGCAAAACTAATATTTCCTTAAGGAAATCTAGAGTCAATCAAAAACTTACTTATTTTTGTTTCATTAAAATGCATTTTGCAAGAATTAATTTCGTTGCACATTTTATTCAAATGTATAATTAGTTTTATATAACCAACTGGATCCTCTTGAACAAGTGGAAAACAGAACTTACCACAAATAATATTTTTTCAAAACAAATTATATATTTTGAAAAATTTTAATAAACATGTAATATACTCTATTCTAATTATCTTTCTATGAAGTAAATAAAAGTTGATATTCAATAAATAACCTAAGAATTAAATATATTTTATAAACACAAAATTTTACAAGGAAAGGTTTTATACATTATAAGTCAAAGGAACAATGTCAAATATTTGACAGTCTTAGTATTATTCATGTAATTTGTAGTAGATAATAGAGTGCATCCAACTTTCTTAATATGGGCATATTATTTCATACATCAAAAAGGATAATGTAATACTTTATTTGATTAAAATTAGTTTTTTGGATTATGTTCTAAAGGATGACCCCTGTTTCCATTTAAATGAACAGTGAAAATTTTTGTATTAATATTATATACATGCCAAAGTTTTTTTGTAAAATAATTTCAATAAAATAGTAAATTTTATTAAATGAAATAAATTTAATGAAAATACCTCACAGATAAAACCATCACCTAGTTATATGAAAGTAGCAGTTTCAAGCTCTAGCCATGCCAGTGAACTCCAGTGCAGTTCAAATGGCAGTTAGAGTCCAAGGTCAGATTGTGGGATGGTCTGTGATTCTGCTTCAGTTAAAATCCACAGAGATTATTTCAAAGGTTTATTTTTTTAACGTTGTTTGTTTTAGTTAATAATATCCCATACAGTTTGATTAACATGATTTTGATACAATAATTTCTATGTGACTTTAAAAGTAGAAAACTTTTAAATGAAACCTTACAAGGAATAGCACACTCAGTGGTAGATGTGCTTGGCAAAGGTATTCTCTCCTAATATAAAGGTATTCTTTTCCCTCAACACTCTAACTTCCACAGAACCCTAGATGTAGCTTCTTTAGGAAACAGTTTTCAAGTCACCGATCTAGTGTAGCTTGTTAATTTATTGGTTGACACGGCTTTCAGAAAATGAATAGATTGCAGTGTTAGCTAAGATATAAGAGCAGTTATCTTATACAAGGTCTATTACTTTATGTAAAAGAAAATGTATGTTTTCACTGTAAAAAACAATAGGTTTCATTGTGCCACTTTTGTAGAAGTATTTAGATTGTTATCACTCCCAATTCCTCTCTCTTCTCTTTCTACTTTGAAAGTCATTTGAAATTCTGTCGAACAGTATTTTATTCTTGCTGGTAACAATGTAACAATAAGAAGTCTCATTTCTATCTGTCTATTAATACAGTACTGTCTTCAGATTAATTCTATCATCAAAAGGTTACATCATTTCCTATTTCTGATTTAATACCAAAGCACTAAGGAGATCTGCAGCCCTGTGCCATAAATCATGAAAAAGATGATTTATTTAGATCAGTATGGCAACTGAAGTTAGCCAACTACACTGCCTGAAAATTCCTTTTGTTAGCTGCATATGTACATAGAAAATACTTTCACTATTCTTGATGTAATTTTTTTCTTTGCTTTATATCTGACTTGTCTCTGAGCACTACAGATTTTTCTTTTTGTAATACTTCTCCAGGCTCAAACAACTCATTGCACGTTAACTCTTCTCACCTACCTGATTGACCCTCCTCATGGATACCTGCCTTGACTTTGTCTTAGTCTAACTATGTGTTTGTCTTGTGTATGATTCACTTATCCACTTTTCCCTTGAGTCTTTTCCAAATACTTGCCTCTCAAAATAATCCATTCTTATCATTACCATTTATCTTCACTTCATTTGGACTTGCTACCATTTATTTTATTGCATTTATGACCCATTTTTCTTTCTGTTACATAGACAGATGAGTTTCAGAAAACAAGGAATTTTAAAGTAATAATTAAAATGTGTAAAATTTGATAAAATAGAAAAAAGTCTCGCAGGGTTAAAGGTTTAAAGCATCTGACCATAAAGCGTTCTACTTATAGAAAACATTCTAGTATTGAAAACAATAATCTAGGAAGAAGATAAAGATTATAGAGGGTTCAAGTTACATAGTTTGATTTTGATTTAACGCTGGGAAGTGGTTCCTAATGAAAAAACTATCCATTTCTTTTAGATTTTCTAATTGGTGGAATAAAGGTTTTTTTTTTTTAATGCATTTTCCCAGCAAGCCCAAAGAAGAAAAATGCACGAGTTCTGACTTGTGATGCCTGTATTCTCATTGGAGTATGGCTAAACTCTTATTGGTCAACCCTGAAAAGAAAATATAGTCTTTCCCTGCCCTCCTGCCTGAAGTCAACTGTGATAAACTACACTTTAAATTTCTTACAATTTTTAAACATTCTTGTAAATAGCATCTTATATGGACTATTCCTTTCCTTTTGGTTTTAGTGGTAGGAAATGTTTTCACAGAAAGCTTCAATGTCACAGAAACCATAGCTGAGTACAGGCTTTTAAAGCATATCCTTTGGATTCTTTGTATTTCCTCACTGTCAAGCACTAAGATCCACAAATGAAAAATGGGAAATGGGCACAGGTCTTCCTGGTTGCTGCCGCTGCAGAGAGCCCCTGGGCAGCACCCCACGAGCGAACTTGAGCCTCGGGACCACAGGTAAGACCAAATTTTCTGCTGCAAGAAAGCTGCCTGGTGAGCTTGGGACACACGGAAGCAGAATTTCTCTAGAACCGGGCACGTTCTGTGTTTACCGGAAGTCCCACACCCGCGGATCCCGGCCCGCAGCAGCTCTCTGCTCCCACACCCGGTGAGAGAGAGACCCAACCGCCTGGTCAGGTGGGCACTCCTGAGGCTGCAGAGCGGAAGAGACCACCAACACTGCTCACCCCTGCCCACATCCCTGGCCCAAGAGGAAACTGTATAAGGCCTCTGGGCTCCCGTGGGGGAGGGCCCAGGAGCGGCAGGACCCCTGCCGGAGACACCGCCGGAACCTGAAGGAAACAGACCGGATAAACAGTTCTCTGCACCCAAATCCCGTGGGAGGGAGAGCTAAACCTTCAGAGAGGCAGACAGGCCTGGGAAACCAGAAGAGACTGCTCCCTGCACACACATCTCGGAAGCCAGAGGAAAAAGCCAAAGACCATCTGGAACCCTGGTGCACTGAAGCTCCCGGAAGGGGCGGCACAGGTCTTCCTGGTTGCTGCCGCTGCAGAGAGCCCCTGGACAGCACCCCACGAGCAAACCTGAGCCTCGGGACCACAGGTAAGACCAAATTTTCTGCTGCAAGAAAGCTGCCTGGTGAACTCAAGACACAGGCCCACAGGAACAGCTGAAGACCTGTAGAGAGGAAAAACTACACGCCCGAAAGCAGAACACTCTGTCCCCATAACTGACTGAAAGAGAGGAAAACAGGTATACAGCACTCCTGACACACAGGCTTATAGGACAGTCTAGCCACTGTCAGAAATAGCAGAACAAAGTAACACTAGAGATAATCTGATGGCGAGAGGCAAGCACAGGAACCCAAGCAACAGAAACCAAGACTACATGCCATCATCGGAGCCCAATTCTCCCACCAAAACAAACATGGAATATCCAAACACACCAGAAAAGCAAGATCTAGTTTCAAAATCATATTTGATCATGATGCTGGAGGACTTCAGGAAAGACCTGAACACACTTAGGGAAGCACAGGAAAACATTAATAAACAAGTAAAAGCCTACAGAGAGGAATCGCAAAAATCCCTGAAAGAATTCCAGGAAAACACAATCAAACAGTTGAAGGAATTAAAAATGGAAATAGAAGCAATCAAGAAAGAACACATGGAAACAACCCTGGATATAGAAAACCAAAAGAAGAGACAAGGAGCTGTAGATACAAGCTTCACCAACAGAATACAAGAGATGGAAGAGAGAATCTCAGGAGCAGAAGATTCCATAGAAATCATTGACTCAACTGTCAAAGATAATGTAAAGCGGAAAAAGCTACTGGTCCAAAACATACAGGAAATCCAGGACTCAATGAGAAGATCAAACCTAAGGATAATAGGTATAGAAGAGAGTGAAGACTCCCAGCTCAAAGGACCAGTAAATATCTTCAACAAAATCATAGAAGAAAACTTCCCTAACCTAAAAAAAGAGATACCCATAGACATACAGGAAGCCTACAGAACTCCAAATAGATTGGACCAGAAAAGAAACACCTCCCGTCACATAATTGTCAAAACACCAAACGCACAAAATAAAGAGAGAATATTAAAAGCAGTAAGGGAAAAAGGTCAAGTAACATATAAAGGGAGACCTATCAGAATCACACCAGACTTCTTGCCAGAAACTATGAAGGCCAGAAGATCCTGGACTGATGTTATACAGACCCTAAGAGAACACAAATGCCAGCCCAGATTACTGTATCCAGCAAAACTCTCAATTAACATTGATGGAGAAACCAAGATATTCCATGACAAAACCAAATTTACACAATATCTTTCTACAAATCCAGCACTACAAAGGATAATAAATGGTAAAGCCCAACATAAGGAGGCAAGCTATACCCTAGAGGAAGCAAGAAACTAATCGTCTTGGCAACAAAACAAAGAGAATGAAAGCACACAAACATAACCTCACATCAAATATGAATATAACGGGAAGCAATAATCACTATTCCTTAATATCTCTCAATATCAATGGCCTCAACTCCCCAATAAAAAGACATAGATTAACAAACTGGATACGCAACGAGGACCCTGCATTCTGCTGCCTACAGGAAACACACCTCAGAGACAAAGACAGACACTACCTCAGAGTGAAAGGCTGGAAAACAACTTTCCAAGCAAATGGTCAGAAGAAGCAAGCTGGAGTAGCCATTCTAATATCAAATAAAATCAATTTCCAACTAAAAGTCATCAAAAAAGATAAGGAAGGACACTTCATATTCATCAAAGGAAAAATCAACCAAGATGAACTCTCAATCCTAAATATCTATGCCCCAAATACAAGGGCACCTACATACGTAAAAGAAACCTTACTAAAGCTCAAAACACACATTGCACCTCACACAATAATAGTGGGAGATTTCAACACCCCACTCTCATCAATGGACAGAACATGGAAACAGAAATTAAACAGTGATGTAGACAGACTAAGAGAAGTCATGAGCCAAATGGACTTAACGGATATTTATAGAACATTCTATCCTAAAGCAAAAGGATATACCTTCTTCTCAGCTCCTCATGGTACTTTCTCCAAAATTGACCATATAATTGGTCAAAAAACGGGCCTCAACAGGTACAGAAAGATAGAAATAATCCCATGCGTGCTATCGGACCACCACGGCCTAAAACTGGTCTTCAATAACAATAAGGGAAGAATGCCCACATATAGGTGGAAATTGAACAATGCTCTACTCAATGATAACCTGGTCAAGGAAGAAATAAAGAAAGAAATTAAAAACTTTTTAGAATTTAATGAAAATGAAGATACAACATACTCAAACTTATGGGACACAATGAAAGCTGTGCTAAGAGGAAAACTCATAGCGCTGAGTGCCTGCAGAAAGAAACAGGAAAGAGCATATGTCAGCAGCTTGACAGCACACCTAAAAGCTCTAGAACAAAAAGAAGCAAATACACCCAGGAGGAGTAGAAGGCAGGAAATAATCAAACTCAGAGCTGAAATCAACCAAGTAGAAACAAAAAGGACCATAGAAAGAATCAACAGAACCAAAAGTTGGTTCTTTGAGAAAATCAACAAGATAGATAAACCCTTAGCCAGACTAACGAGAGGACACAGAGAGTGTGTCCAAATTAACAAAATCAGAAATGAAAAGGGAGACATAACTACAGATTCGGAGGAAATTCAAAAAATCATCAGATCTTACTATAAAAACCTATATTCAACAAAATTTGAAAATCTTCAGGAAATGGACAATTTCCTAGACAGATACCAGGTATCGAAGTTAAATCAGGAACAGATAAACCAGTTAAACAACCCCATAACTCCTAAGGAAATAGAAGCAGTCATTAAAGGTCTCCCAACCAAAAAGAGCCCAGGTCCAGACGGGTTTAGTGCAGAATTCTATCAAACCTTCATAGAAGACCTCATACCAATATTATCCAAACTATTCCACAAAATTGAAACAGATGGAGCCCTACCGAATTCCTTCTACGAAGCCACAATTACTCTTATACCTAAACCACACAAAGACACAACAAAGAAAGAGAACTTCAGACCAATTTCCCTTATGAATATCGACGCAAAAATACTCAATAAAATTCTGGCAAACCGAATTCAAGAGCACATCAAAACAATCATCCACCATGATCAAGTAGGCTTCATCCCAGGCATGCAGGGATGGTTTAATATACGGAAAACCATCAACGTGATCCATTATATAAACAAACTGAAAGAACAGAACCACATGATCATTTCATTAGATGCTGAGAAAGCATTTGACAAAATTCAACACCCCTTCATGATAAAAGTCCTGGAAAGAATAGGAATTCAAGGCCCATACCTAAACATAGTAAAAGCCATATACAGCAAACCAGTTGCTAACATTAAACTAAATGGAGAGAAACTTGAAGCAATCCCACTAAAATCAGGGACTAGACAAGGCTGCCCACTCTCTCCCTACTTATTCAATATAGTTCTTGAAGTTCTAGCCAGAGCAATCAGACAACAAAAGGAGATCAAAGGGATACAGATCGGAAAAGAAGAGGTCAAAATATCACTATTTGCAGATGACATGATAGTATATTTAAGTGATCCCAAAAGTTCCACCAGAGAACTACTAAAGCTGATAAACAACTTCAGCAAAGTGGCTGGGTATAAAATTAACTCAAATAAATCAGTTGCCTTCCTCTATACAAAAGAGAAACAAGCCGAGAAAGAAATTAGGGAAACGACACCCTTCATAATAGACCCAAATAATATAAAGTACCTCGGTGTGACTTTCACCAAGCAAGTAAAAGATCTGTACAATAAGAACTTCAAGACACTGAGGAAAGAAATTGAAGAAGACCTCAGAAGATGGAAAGATCTCCCATGCTCATGGATTGGCAGGATTAATATGGTAAAAATGGCCATTTTACCAAAAGCAATCTACAGATTCAATGCAATCCCCATCAAAATACCAATCCAATTCTTCAAAGAGTTAGACAGAACAATTTGCAAATTCATCTGGAATAACAAAAAACCCAGGATAGCTAAAGCTATCCTCAACAATAAAAGGACTTCAGGGGGAATCACTATCCCTGAACTCAAGCAGTATTACAGAGCAATAGTGATAAAAACTGCATGGTATTGGTACATAGACAGACAGATAGACCAATGGAATAGAATTGAAGACCCAGAAATGAACCCACACACCTATGGTCACTTGATTTTTGACAAAGGAGCCAAAACCATCCAATGGAAAAAAGATAGTATTTTCAGCAAATGGTGCTGGTTCAACTGGAGGGCAACATGTAGAAGAATGCAGATCGATCCATCCTTATCACCCTGTACAAAGCTTAAGTCCAAGTGGATCAAGGACCTCCACATCAAACCAGACACACTCAAACTAATAGAAGAAAAACTAGGGAAGCATCTGGAACACATGGGCACTGGAAAAAATTTCCTGAACAAAACACCAATGGCTTATGCTCTAAGATCAAGAATCGACAAATGGGATCTCATAAAACTGCAAAGCTTCTGTAAGGCAAAGGACACTGTGGTTAGGACAAAACGGCAACCAACAGATTGGGAAAAGATCTTTACCAATCCTACAACAGATAGAGGCCTTATTTCCAAAATATACAAAGAACTCAAGAAGTTAGACCGCAGGGAAACAAATAACCCTATTAAAAAATGGGGTTCAGAGCTAAACAAAGAATTCACAGCTGAGGAATGCCGAATGGCTGAGAAACACCTAAAGAAATGTTCAACATCTTTAGTCATAAGGGAAATGCAAATCAAAACAACCCTGAGATTTCACCTCACACCAGTGCGATTGGCTAAGATCAAAAACTCAGGTGACAGCAGATGCTGGCGAGGATGTGGAGAAAGAGGAACACTCCTCCATTGTTGGTGGGATTGCAGACTGGTAAAACCATTCTGGAAATCAGTCTGGAGGTTCCTCAGAAAATTGGACATTGAACTGCCTGATGATCCAGCTATACCTCTCTTGGGCATATACCCAAAAGATGCCTCAACATATAAAAGAGACACGTGCTCCACTATGTTCATCGCAGCCTTATTTATAATAGCCAGAAGCTGGAAAGAACCCAGATGCCCTTCAACAGAGGAATGGATACAGAAAATGTGGTACATCTACACAATGGAATATTACTCAGCTATCAAAAACAACGAGTTTATGAAATTCGTAGGCAAATGGTTGGAACTGGAAAATATCATCCTGAGTGAGCTAACCCAATCACAGAAAGACATACATGGTATGCACTCATTGATAAGTGGCTATTAGCCCAAATGCTTGAATTACCCTAGATCCCTAGAACAAACGAAACTCAAGACGGATGATCAAAATGTGAATGCTTCACTCCTTCTTTAAATGAGGAAAAAGAATACCCTTGGCTGGGAAGGGAGAGGCAAAGATTAAAACAGAGACTGAAGGAACACCCATTCAGAGCCTGCCCCACATGTGGCCCATACATATACAGCCACCCAATTAGACAAGATGGATGAAGCAAAGAAGTGCAGACCGACAGGAGCCAGATGTAGATCGCTCCTGAGAGACACAGCCAGAATACAGCAAATATAGAGGCGAATGCCAGCAGCAAACCACTGAACTGAGAATAGGTCCCCTATTGAAGGAATCAGAGAAAGAACTGGAAGAGCTTGAAGGGGCTCGAGACCCCAAAAGTACAACAATGCCAAGCAACCAGAGCTTCCAGGGACTAAGCCACTACCTAAAGACTATACATGGACTGACCCTGGACTCTGACCCCATAGGTAGCAATGAATATCCTAGTAAGAGCACCAGTGGAAGGGGAAGCCCTGGGTCCTGCTAAGACTGAACCCACAGTGAACTAGTCTATGGGGGGAGGGCGGCAATGGGGGGAGGGTTGGGAGGGGAACACCCATAAGGAAGGGGAGGGGGGAGGGGGATGTTTGCCCGGAAACCGGGAAAGGGAATAACACTCGAAATGTATATAAGAAATACTCAAGTTAATAAAAAAAAAAAAAAAAAAGAAAAATGGGAAATCATGAAACTAAAAAGCTTCTAGATGACAAAGGACACCATCAGTCAGACAAAAGTGGCAGCCTACGGAATAGGAAAATATTTTATTCTTTTACTATTTTAACAAATCCATATCTTATGTAACGCTAATATCAAAAATATATAAAGAATTCAATAAAGTAGATATCAAAGACATAATATTCCAATTAAAATGGAGGACTTGTTATTTAGATGTAGGTATCTCAAATGGCTGAGTAACATTTAAAGAAATGTTCATCATCCTTAGCCATCAGGGAAATGCAAATCCATAGTACATTGAGATTTCATCTTATACCTGTCAGACAAATAATACAAGTGACAGCTCATGCTGGAAAGGATGTTGAGTAAGAGGAACAGTTCTTCCACTGTTGTTGGGAGAGCAAACTTCTATAGACACCATGGAAATCAATATGGTGGTTCCTTAGAAAATCAGGACTCAATCTATATCTAGACCTAACTATATTACTCTTGGTTATAAAGCCAAAGGGTGCTCCATCCTACCACAAGGACACATACTTGTTCAACATTATTCATTTTGACTTTGGTCATAATATACAGATATTGGAAACAACGTAAATGTCCCACAAACAAAGAATGAGTTTTTAAAAAAGATATTCATTACACAATGGAGTATTACTCAGCTGTTTAAAAGTAATGATACTATTATATTATTAAAGTCACAGACGAAAGGATGTAATTAGAAAAAAAATCATCATGAATAAGATAACCCAGATGCAGAAAGACAAATCTTGTATGTATTTACCTATACGTAGATATTAGTTGTTCAGTAAAGGGTAATCATGTGAAAGTCAACAGTTCCAGAAAGATGAGGTAAAAATAAGGGATTTATGCATATATCTACCTGGGAAGGGGAAATAGAACAGATTTTACATATACACTGGGCAATGGGGGAGCAGGAACAGTGGGGATCAATTCGGAAGATAGGAAGGATAGAAGGAGAGAATACTGATAGAGATGGCTAGAATTGGGGTGCTTTTGAAGGGCAGTGTGTAAACCTAGTTCAGTAGAAACTTCCTAGACTCTATGAGGCGATCCTACTAAGCCTTCTAATCATGGGGTATATAGAATCTAGATTGAGCTTCTCTAAATCCAGGGAAGTTACCATAAATGGGTCTGGGTTTCACTTGATTGAGTTCCTCAAAATATTCAGCTGCTTTGAGGGCAATATTGTGCTCTCTACAAACTGATAGGACCCCATTGCCAAGGTCAACATCCACACACAACTCATCGAATGTGGAGAAATGGTGCGGGCTGGTGCCTACATTGAGCCTTCGCCTTTGCATTATAGTCTCTTCGGTGAAAGAAGGTACTCTCCAAGCTAAGAGAGAAGAATGTGGATACCAACACAGCCACAAAACCATTCACCTACAATCCGTCCTACATGAAAAATCTGATAGGTCAATGGGGCACAAAATTTGTGCGAGTAGCCAACCAATGCTGATTTAACTTAAGGCCCCTTCTGTGAGTAAAGAACCCATACCCAACAATACTTTGGTAACTAAGAATGAGAAACTAGATACCCAAATATCTAGGGTACAAAATATATCTGGAAAAAAGAGGAAAACAATAAAATGATTGTAAACAATAATCGGCTATACTCATAAATCAATGCCTTATCCATTCTTCATCAGAGAGGCGTCCTCAGACAGGAAATGAGAACAGATGCAGAGACCCACAGCCAGATATTATGCAGAGAGACTTCAAATTGGAGGTCTCCATCAAAAATCCTCCCCTGAAAGCTCAGGGAATCCATCAGAAGAGGATGCTGAATGATTTTAAAAGCAATAAGGAATTGGAGACACCAGAAGGACAGAGCCCTCTGCATCATCTTATCAAGGAGAATCTGAGCTCATAAATACTAAGGTAGAAAGCCCAGGGCCTACACAGGTCTGCACCAGGTCACTCTGCTTATATATGATAGATATGATCTTATCACTTTATTGGACTCCTGACTATAAGAAAAAGTTGGTCTCTGATGATATTGCCTGCCTGCTCTTGGGATTCTTTCCTTCTTGGTTGCCATGTTAAATATGATATCAAAAAACATTTCATCTCATTTTGTTTTATTTTACCATGCTTTGATTTTATTTCTTAGAATCTATTCTTTTCTAAAGAGAGATAGAAAGGGAGCAAAATGAAGATGGGGAGAGAAGTGAGGAAGAACCAGGAATTGAGGGGTAAAAACTATAGTCAGGATATATTATATGGGAAAATATATTTTCAATAAAAAGTAGATAGGTTCTTAATAATTCCTTCATGGTAAGAAAGAAAGAAAACCAAGTGAAACAAAGATTATTCGATAGACAATATAATACAATTAAATGCAACCAGATTTTAAAAATAAGACTCAAATGGAAATCTTCATGATTGCTACTGTGACAGACTAAATATTGTCAGCTGTGTTGCTTGGTAACCCTCAAAAGAAATAAGTCCAATGTTAATGGAAATACTCTGTCTTCCTTACAAGTGAAACTTGAATGTTACAGACAATGGAACTTGTGTTTCAAAATGTATAGTGTATTATCAGCCTAGTAACGGCATTTAAATTCAATTCACAAAACCACTTTAGATTAAGGCGGCATTAAAATGGAAAACTGTCAGTGGCAACGCTGAGAAGCAACCAAAATTGAATTTTTACTGTGCACTGCAAAATCTAAGGTGTCTGTATGCAGTTTAATACGTTTATTATGTTATTTCTTATGGAAATTTCCTCCATGGTGTTAATTACTAGACAATATGCTCATCTAATTGCCCCCTCCATCCTAAGATTCGGTACATTGATGGTATACTCATGAGAAATAAAAACTGGAAAATCTACCTTTAGATTTATTTATAGATTTTTACTCACATATTGTAATCCTAAATACCCTCTCAAAAGTACATTAACATATTTAACTTGTTTTGAAAACATTATTGTGCCTTAAATATGCTATTAAAAATATCAAAAGATCTTTCAGAACTATGGATGAAGTCATCAGATGACAGAGAATGAGAACTGAGAGCCAAGTAGCAAATTTCCAACATTCAACCAAAGTTACTTTGTTCACTGAAAGCAATTAGGTGCTTTAGGAATATCCCTCACTTACAATGGCAGAAGGCTTACTGTGTAGCCCACAGATCCTTGTTTGGGAAGACACAACATGGCTCTATATAAATGAATCCAGATCAATGGAGTATCTTTCATCTGGACATTGAAAGTTTATGAAGCCAATGCCTAGTGTACTGGCTAGTTTTTAATGACAACTTGGCACAAGCTAGGGTTATCTGAAAGCAGAGAAGCTCAATTGATAGAATGCCTCCATAATAAAAGACTGTAAAACGTGCTCCACTATGTTCATGGCAGCCTTATTTATAATAGCCAGAAGCTGGAAAGAACCCAGATGCCCTTCAACAGAGGAATGGATACAGAAAATGTGGTACATCTACACAATGGAATATTACTCAGCTATCAAAAACAATGACTTTATGAAATTCGTAGGCAAATGGTTGGAACTGGAAAATATCATCCAGAGTGAGCTAACCCAATCATAGAAAAACATACATGGTATGCACTCATTGATAAATTGATATTAGCCCAAATGCTTGAATTACCCTAGATGCCTAGAACAAATGAAACTCAAGACGGATGATCAAAATGTGAATGCTTCACTCCTTCTTTAAAAGGGGAACAAGAATACCCTTGCCAGGGAATAGAGAAGCAAAGATTAAAACAGACACAGAAGGAACACCCATTCAGAGCCTGCCCCACATGTGGCCCATACATATACAGCCATCCAATTAGACAAGATGGATGAAGCAAAGAAGTGCAGGCCGACAGGGGGCCGGATGTAGATCGCTCCTGAGAGACACAGCCAGAATACAGCAAATACAGAGGCGAATGCCAGCAGCAAACCACTGAACTGAGAATAGGACCCCTGTTGAAGGAATCAGAGAAAGAACTGGAAGAGCTTGAAGGGGCTCGAGACCCCTTATGAACAACAATGCCAAGCAACCAGAGCTTCCAGTGACTAAGCCGCTACCTAAAGAGTATACATGGACTGACCCTGGACTCTGACCACATAGGTAGCAATGAATATCCTAGTAAGAGCACCAGTGGAAGGGGAAGCCCTGGTCCTGCTAAGACTGAACCCCCAGTGAACTAGATTGTTGGGGGGAGGGCGGCAATGGGGGGAGAATGGAGAGGGGAACACCCATAAGGAAGGGGAGGGGAGAAGGGGATGTTTGCCCGGAAACCGGGAAAGGGAACAACACTCGAAATGTATATAAGAAATACTCAAGTTAATAAAAAAAAAAAATCAGGCTGAACAAGCCATGAGTAACAAGCAAATAGGCAACACCTTTCAGTAGATTCTGCATCAGTTCCTGCTTTCAGCTTTGGGATCTAATTGAGATGGTATCACAACATTGTATTAAAGGGATGTCACAGCATTAGGAAGATTCCAAATGCCTACACATGAAGCTGCATAGAATTCCTTTCCTTAAGCATCTTTCTGCAAGCAGAATTTATAAGGTATACTAAGTAAACAAGAAGCAGCCTTATATAATATGTTAGTATCATCAAGAATAAATCCCTTTTCTTTTTCCATGCATCACTTTTTATAAAGAGGTCATAGACCTATCCTACTCAAGAAAATCTGATTCTAGAAAGAATTGAGTACAAGGGTTGGAGATTTATGAGCCTCCTGATGAGGGAGACTAAGTGAGTTAAAATGTCATTTATTAAGTTGAACAAATAAGGATACATCAATTGTACAGCAGGGTTAAATGTTGCAGTCTTAAAGTGTGAAACTTGAATTATCAGGGGGTATGTGAGTCACGCACTATTTATTGTGTATGTATCGAGATAGATAGGTAGATAGATAGATAGATAGATAAATAGATCTAAAATATACATGTAAGCATGTGTAAATATATCAGTACAACTTGCTCCATCTATTTGCTATTACTTGTTTGAAGACAATTTACATGATAACTACTTGGCATTGCATTGCCAATTACTGGGCTGACCATTATAACTCAAGAGGCTGGCTGCCTAAGTAACACCTGAAGAAATATAACAACACTAGATATGCTAACATAAAGAGGTAAAATCTTATAGCCCCTTCCCCATAGACAAGGAACTATGGGCACCTAAGAAATTCTGAGAGAAGATGTCAAATATTTACAGGCAAATATATATTCCACATCAACTGTGGCAGGGATTACTTATGTTGTTATCTGATATATATATGTGTGAAATTCGGATGATTTCAGTGGTGGTGGACAATATAAAGAGTGGTAACTTCTTTTAGATACAGGAAATATATTATGAATATAGTATCATTACTAGTATATACTAGGTATTAAATCGACTATAAACTAAAGAATTCAACTCTATTATCTATTGGAAATATATTTGTATGTCCATGCACATAGCATATACAAGGAATGGGAAACAACGATGTTCTGAGTTATTATTCTTCTTTATCCACCTAAGGATGTTTATGAATACTTTTCCAGATTGCAGAGTTACCTTTTAAGATGTAATGAAATGGCACAACTCATCATCTAAGGAATATAACGCTTCCAAAGAATCAATAAAAACACCCTGAAGGAAACAAAAGATATCACTTGAAGACAGTCTTTGTGAAAACATAATTCTTTCTGATTTTCCATATCTCGTTGTGCAGTAGACTTAAATATCTACCTATACATCAGGTTATATATATATATGTATATATATATATATATAACCTTTTCTTAAGGTTATATAGACTAATTTTTGTTGCTTCTAGAGGAAATAGGTATAGATTACTAACAGTACATATAAGCTAAGAAACTTAAATTGTTTCTAGTTTAGATTTTTAATTGAAATGACGTCTGAAACCAATACTTATTCTCAAGATTATTTATTTATGAGTAATTTGGGAAAATAAGTAAGAAAATATACTAGGGGAATATAAGATGAGAATCTTCTTTAATTTATTATTTTTTTCTTTACATAATTAAAAAAGCTAATCAAATAGCTTTTACATTTTAAAAAAGGTATTATAAGAATCTCACTAAATCTTGAGATGCAGATATTTACAAAAATTAATTTAAACTTGAAACAACTCAGAAATAAACAAACAAAATGAACAAAGTGAAAAGAAACAGCTTTTTCTATGTTGAAATATCAAGAACTTCTGGGTTGTATATCTTGTACCTATACTATGATCAATAAAACTTACCAATATGTAAATGAATGTGGACTACCAGGGAAATGATTACTTTTGACAGCTTTGGTGAGTTACAAATGAGTTTTAAGAACTTCCTGGAAATTTTAGTTGGAATATAGTACTATAATGCATGCCTCTCAACATCAAATTGAAAATAGTTTATTTGTACAAGGTACTTAATCCTTTCCAGACGTATGTTTTACATGACATTTTTTTACGATTTTTCCCCATCAAATACAAAAGAAAACACATTTGTCTTTTTTTATACTTAGAACATGTGATAAATTAGTTTGTAGATATCAAATATATGAAGTAATATAAATTAATTCTTCTACTCTTTTGTCCCAATTTTATTTTCTACCTTTCTAAAGATTGTTACTTTCTTAGATTTTTTTTCCTTTTTCTCAGGAAGTTTTTTTCTGCTGTGAAGTAATAGCTTATCTACTTTATGAGTCTTATAGCACCAGTATTGAAACAAGGAGCCAAGACTAAGAGAGACAAATAGCAATGAAAATACTGGGATACTTGTATATTTTGTTTTGAATATTATGTGGTGGAGGAATTTTCTTTTCTGATCCAGTCTACTTGGTGCTATGCAAGTTTCTTATATGCTTATATCTCTTTTTCTAGGTTAGGAATATTTTCTTCTCTGATTTTGTTGAAGATATTTTCTGTATCTTAACGTTGGAAATCTTCTCTTTCTCATGTTCCTATTATTCTTAGTTTGACCTTTTTGTATTGTTTCAAATTTCCTGGATAATTTGTGTTAGATATATATTTTTAGATTTGGCATTTTCTTTGACCTATTCTTCTATTCTTCAATTTCTTCTACTGTGTCTTCTATTCTTAAGGTCTCTCTTCCATTGCTTGTATTCTGTTGTTGAGATGTGGCAACTGAGTTTAATCATTGTTACATATGTGAGTATGGTTCAATGTGCTACTGACTGGAAAATAGAAAACTTATTAGTGGCTATACCACTGAAGAAATAATGTCTGAAACCTCTGGGAGAAATGTGTACTTAGGTTCATGGCACTCTTTAATGAAGGTTGATGTATTGAATTGTGCAGGTCATCTGCATTTTTCATCCTAGTTGCTTAGACAACTGAAGTGTGCAATATTTGTATCTTTCCCAAGACAGTAGGTTTCTACAGCACTGACATCTTCTTCCAACTTTTGGATTCTTGCCCCTCTACTGAGATGTTTCCTCAGTTTGGTGTGTGTGTGTGTGGGGGGGGTTAATATAGATGTACTGGTTAATTCTAGGCACTCAAGAGTAATTCATAGGTAGCAATTGAAAGACCCCTTCCAGAAAAGGGATTATACAAGCCTAGCCCTAGGCCCTCAAACATAGAAATGACAGATGAGTTTTAATACACAGGCCTGGAACTAAAATAAGCCTTATGAGAAAGTTCAAGAAGTTCATATGAGTCCCAAGCTTTGTGGGACAAGCTGACCCAACATTTAGACAAAATAGCCCAGAAAAGAAAACAAAATGCAGAAACTAGACTAAAATATGGGCATTGCTCCATGGGCCACCTGGCAGGGAAAAAGAAACAGTCCCTGACCCCCTGGGAGACCCGACCACCATGTGCTTTTTGCTAACTCATTGTTATGATTATAGCCAAAATAGGTAATGTACATGTATGTTTCATTTACTCCACCAATCACATCCCTGTAACCATGCATCTGCTTCTGTAAGCCTGCTTCTGCTCCCCAAAATACTATAAAAAGCCTACCCTGGCTCTGTTAGGGGCGCCAGTCTTCCGAATTGACTGGGACGCCCACAGATACCTGTGCTTCCTGATCAATAAAAATCCTCTTGCAAATTGCAGCCTGTGGACTCGGACTGGTCACTGGGGCTTGAGGATCTCCCTCCTGAGGGAAGATTCTCGATGAGAGTCTTACACAATGAATAGCCTAGTAGGGGCACCAGTGGAAGGGGAAGCCCTTGGTTCTGCTAAGACTGAACCCCAGTGAACAGGATTCTTGTGGGGAGGGCAGTAATGGGGGGAAGGATGGGGAGGGGAACACCTATATAGAAGGGGAGGGAGATGTTGGCCTGGAAATCAGGAAAGGGAATAACATTGGAAATGTAAATAAGAAATACCCAATTTAATAAAATGGGGAAAAAAAGATTTTAGTTTGAGATCCTAAATTTTTCAGTTACAATTGTGACTTCAGTTTTGCTTTTCTTTATTGATTCAGCTCCTACTTTCATGTTTTGAACTTTTTTCTTAAATTCATTCTACTGCTTGTGTTTTCATGTATTTCATTAATAGATGTATTTATGTTCATATTAAAGATCATGAAAATATCCATAATAAAAAAAGAGTAAATTATTTTCAGCCCTTTAGACAGTCAGCATGGATTTTCTAGATATTTCTGAAGAACTGGTGGTTAAATTAGCACTATGATTTTATAGCCCTGATGTATTAATCTAATAGGAAGTATTGAAGTGAGATAAATGAAGTAGTAGTTCCAAATACAAAAGGATAACGATTTATGCTTGTACAGTAAGATCTAATGCACTCATTAGAAAATGTCCTTTCCATTCAAATCTTCCTCTGGACTAGCAGTATGCAGTACTTTTTCCTTTTAGTACTTCTGGGCAGTGGCAGCAAGCAACAACCATCCAAGAGCCATGTAAACAAGAGTGGCATTACAGATGTAGCTAAAGTATAATGGTCAGTCGATTAGGTCCATTTTCAAAGATAGTCTTATTAATCTTGCTGTTATCTTCACATGATGACAGAAATACATTAAATTCTAGAATATATATGATTCATTGCTACAGAATATGAATAGTTTGTGGATTAAAACAGATTATGGTGGAATTATATATCAGGTAGGAATTTGATAAATAACTATTATGTCCTTATACAAGTTATTATGCCACAGTTTTTACATATATATATATATATAATGTTTATCTATTCTATGAAGGCATTTATATATTCATTTTCATTTATCCTTGGTATTTATAGTATGGTTTCACTACATATAGTATTTTTTTGCAATCAAAGTAAGAGGTACTAGTGTTGAGAAGGATACAGAAGAAGAATGATGGCCAGGGTGAAATAAGAAATAACTTTCTTTGTATTAATTGTATAAACTATCAGTCAATAACAAGTAGACAAAAGGGCGTTCCCCCTATTTCTTCCTATACAGTACATAAGATACTACAAAAACAGCCCAGCTTCATTCTTACTGAGAAGGAAAACTTACCATTTCTTCACTTCTACATATTTTTTCTTTACTTAAAAAAAATCAGTAGACAATACTGAAAAAATGTGATAAGCAAATCTATGAGCATAGACACTTTTTTTTTTTTAGTAGAGAAAGTGTCCTTTTCAATAGAAGAAATTTTTGTGGAAAAGTAAGTTCTCTTGGTTGGAATTCAAAACATATGTATTTAGATCCAAGAAAAAACATGTGGGTTTCACCAGTGAGCAGTAATCATGTCTTTCAAGAACATGAGAAAAAATATCAGTTTCAAAAGGCATACATGGATGACTATGAATATACTTCTTGATTAATTCATGAAAATTAGCTATTGAAGCTTTGAAGCTTATCTTGCATTTAGATGAAGTATCCCCGAGTCAAACTCTTTGTTCACTTCTCATTTTGATCCTTGATTTAGAGTAATCAGCTTGTTTTTAATATGAAGCGAACACTTTCATTTATGATCCTTTTATGATATTGTATCCCTAATCTCAAATTTCTGAGCCTTAAATTATTATCTAGGCTAGAGCATAGCTAAGAAAGAGAAGTAATCATCAATTATGGTCCTCAATTTGTATTTTCTAGATGGGGAATATGGCTCAAAGAAAAGCAGTATTTTCACACACTATTACAGAGAAGGGTGACATTATACATCCATATTCTGTATGTTTCAACAAGATAGAAGAAAGTGTTTTATGCTCTTTCTCCAATACAAAAGAAGAATAAATGTTTCAAGTGATGTTTCCTTGATTAAAATACGTAGAAATATATAGATGTAAGGAAACATCATATTGGACTTCCTAAGTATGCAAAATATTTATTTGCATTTATTATTTAAAGTAAGTTAAATTGTAAAAAAGCAATACATTAATTCACTAATGTACATACAAATATTACATATATATGTATATGCTAATTTAACCAAATACATAGTTTGTTTGTGGAAGTAATAAAAATCTTTATATCCAGACTCCTGCTGCGTTTCTCTGAAGCATAGCCAAACTGCCACTAATGCTGAAGTCTGTTTTGTATTTTGTTTTTGTTTGTTTGTTTGTTTTATCTTCTTTTTTCATTTTGATAAAGTGATTTGAGCTATGATGAGATTCATTTAAGTTATTGCATTCAAAATAAAAGTGTTTTCTTTTTTACTGGATATTTTTTATTTACATTTCAAATGTCATCCCCTTTCCCAGTTTCCCCTCCATAAGTTGCCTATTCCATCCCCCTCCCCTTCTTCTATAAGGGTGTTCCCCCTCCACAACAACCTCCCTTTCTGCCACCCTACCCCGGCATTCCCCTAAACTGGGGGTCCAGCCTTGTCAGGACCAAAGACTTCTCCTCCCATTGGTGCCCAACAAGGCCATTCCATGCTACATATGCAGCTGGAGCCATGGGTCTGTCCCTGTGTACTCTTTGGGTGGTGGTTTAGTCCCTGGGAGCTCTGGTTGGTTGGTATTGTTGTTCTTATGGGGTTGTAAACTTCTTTAGCTCCTTCAATCCTTTATGATGTATATGTTCTGGTAAAAATTAGAAAGGAATGTTTTCTATCAGTTCCCACCGAGGTGGATTTGCTGACTCTGGATACTACTCTACCATGAGGTCTGCAAGCTGCCTTCTCCCAGCTGTCTTCTTTTAACTTCCCTCTCCATGTGGTCCCCTAGGTGTAATTGTGTAGTTATCACACCTGGTACACACACACACACACACACACACACAGACACACACACACAGACACACACACACAGACACACACACACACACACACACACACACACACACACACACACACACTTTTGGTTTTGCTGGACCTAGCATGTTCTTACTCCACACTGACAACAGAACCAGATTCACATGCTCCAACTGCCTCTTAGCCAATTCTTTCACACACTGTCCTCTTTAGCCCTGCAGCATCAAAGTCCCAGAAACTTGTAATTTAGCTATTAGACTTATATGTTAAATATTCAATCCACAATTCATCCACACAATAAATTTACTGCCAATTGATAAAGATATAAACTGCTCACCTAGACAAGATATACTCGATCTACTTTGCCTAAATCTGAACCATCCTCCTCCGTAGACTCCATCTTGATTCTTCTTTCTCCTCCTCTTCCTCCTCCTCCTTCTCCTCCTCCCTGCTTCCTAGATTTTCTCTGCCTACCCTTCCTTCTCATCCAATGATAGGCTTTGCCTTATCCTGGACTTGCCTTGCTGATAAATGACATCATATTATATGTACATGTTATTTTATTTATTTTTTTTTGTTTTAGTTCACTTTTTTTCTTTTATGTCATGAACTATGTCTATAAAATAGGTTAGTGTTTGTACTGGAGTCCTAGAAGCATGAAGGCGACTGAGCTAGGTGTCAAGAAGGAGCTCATTTGGCAGAAAAGATAAGAGGAATTATTGAACTTCTCCAGACCAAAGCATATTTTACCAGAATGAAATTTTGATCTGATGTTATACAAACTACCAGCAAATAACTGCAAGGTACTTTCAATCGGATTTCCATAGATAATTATTTTATAAATTTGCTGTAAGCTGATATCTCCCATACATGGTTAAAGAATGATGTATAACTTCATAAAGTATCATTATAATTATAATACTGAATTTATAATTGTTTCTCCATATTATAAATATAGTAGATGTTAATTGTAAAATAGGAAAGTATATTTATGTTTTTTTCATCTTTATTAACTTGAGTATTTCTTACTTACATTTCGATTGTTATTCCCCTTCCCGGTTTCCTGGCCAACATCCCCCTAACTCCTTCCCCTCCCCTTCTGTGTGGGTTTCCCCTCCCCATCCTCCCCCCATTACTGCCCTCCCCACAACAATCACGTTCACTGGGGGTTCAGTCTTGGCAGGACCAAGGACTTCCCCTTCCACTGGTGCTCTTACTAGGCTATTCATTGCTACCTATGAGGTTGGAGCCCAGGGTCAGTACATGTATAGTCTTTGGGTAGTGGCTTAGTCCCTGGAAGCTCTGGTTGGTTGGCATTGTTATTAATATGGGATCTCAAGCCCCTTCAAGCTCTTTCAGTCCTTTCTAAGATTCATTCAACGGGGATCCCGTTCTCAGTTCAGTGGTTTAATGATGGCATTTGCCTATGTATTTGCTGTATTCTGGCTGTGTCTCTCAGGAAAGATCTACATCCGGTTCCTGTTGGCCTGCACTTACGTTTTTCAATAAGAGGTAACTCTTGAATTGTGAAATGTATTGAAAGTTTCATTCATAAATTCAAAAAGATATACCCATGTAATATACATAATACACATGTTATTAAAATGTTACCACCTGTGTTCTGGGGTACAGTACAATATTGTGAGGATTTTTAAAGCCAGTGTAGATACTTTCTGAATGACATCATGATGAATATGTAGGATTGTGATGTTTATGAAATATTTGGCTATCATTGTTTATCAATTCTGCTATTTGTGATAGCTAAATTTGATATTATAAACAATGTGGTATACAATATCATAGAAATTAAATTTTATTATTTATTTTAATGTCAGTATGCCTTCCTAGATATTGAATTGTTTGACCACATGACATAATGATTGAGATTATTGGGGTGAGAGAAGTTGTTCAGCTGTTAAAATCATGTATTGTTCTTGGAAGACTAAAAATTAGGTACCCAGAAGTCACATAGGCAATGCAGAGCTGACTGTGACTCCAGAAGATCTGACACCAATTTCATTCTACCACAGGCACTACACTCATATACACAAAACAACATGCAATATATGTAATTAAAAATAAAATAAATATATAAAAATTGAGATATTTAATATATATTCCAGTTTCTTGCCCATAAATTGTTCCTGTTGGTAGTGGATTTTGTATCTGGTATTAACTGTGCGGTGTCAAAATTTGTTTCAAGCTCAGGGATTTACATGATTTCCTCATGCTGTTGAACTAAGTCATTGTAGGATCTCATAGCTTAAAGTCTAAGATTTCCTGGGAACATTGGGTTAATTACACAGTTTTTTACTAATTTGGGTTTTTGATATTTTGAATTTTTTTCTCATCTTTACTTTTATTTATAATATTTTATAAAGTTTCTTGTTATAAAACATGATAAAGAGGTGGGCACTCCTGAGGCTTCGGAGCGGAAGAGACCACCAACACTGCCCACCCCTACCCACATCCCTGGCCCAAGAGGAAACTGTATAAGGACTCTGGGTTCCCGTGGGGGAGGGCCCAGGAGCGGCAGGACCCCTGCACCTGAGACACCTCCAGAACCTGAAGGAACAGACCAGATATCCAGTTCCCTGCACCCAAATCCCGTGGGAGGGAGAGCTAAAACTTCAGAGAGGCAGACACGCCTGGGAAACCAGAAGAGACTGCACTCTGCACACATCTCTGATGCAAGAAGAAAACACCAAATGCCATCTGGAACCCTGGTGCACTGAAGCTCCTGGAAACAGATCTTCCTGGTTGCGCAGATCTTCCTGGTTGCTGCCACCACAGAGAACTCGTGGGCAGCACCCCGCGAGCAAACTTGACCCTCGAGACCACAGGTAAGACCAACTTTTCTGCTGCAAGTGACCTGCCTGGTGAACTCAAGACACAGGCCCACAGGAACAGCTGAAGACCTGTAGAGAGGAAAAACTACACGCCCCAAAGCAGAACACTCTGTCCCCATAACTGGCTGAAAGAAAACAGGAAAAAAGGTCTACAGCACTCCTGACACAGGCTATAGGACAGTCTAGCCACTATCAGAAATAGCAGAACAAAGTAACACTAGAGATAATCTGATGGCGAGAGGCAAGCACAGGAATCCAAGCAAAAGAAAGCAAGACTACACGGCACCATTGGAGCCCAATTCTCCCATCAAAACAAACATGGAATATCCAAACACACCAGAAAAACAAGATCTAGTTTCAAAATCATATTTGATCATGATGCTGGAGGACTTCAAGAAAGACGTGAAGAACTCCCTTAGAGAAACACAGTAAAACATTAATAAACAAGTAGAAGCCTACAGAGAGGAATCGCAAAAATGCCTGAAAGAATTCCAGGAAAACATAAATAAACAAGTAGAAGCCCATAGACAGGAGACACAAAAATCCCTGAAAGAATTCCAGGAAAACACAATCAAACAGTTGAAGGAATTAAAAATGGAAATAGAAGCAATCAAGAAAGAACACATGGAAACAACCCTGGATATAGAAAACCAAAAGAAGAGACAAAGAGCTGTAGATACAAGCTACACCAACAGAATACAAGAGATGGAAGAGAGAATCTCAGCAGCAGAAGATTCCATAGAAATCATTGACTCAACTGTCAAAGATAATGTAAAGCAGAAAAAGCTACTGGTCCAAAACATACAGGAAATCCAGGACTCAATGAGAAGATCAAACCTAAGGATAATAGGTATAGAAGAGAGTGAAGACTCCCAGCTCAAAGGACCAGTAAATATCTTCAAAAAAACCATAGAAGAAAACTTCCCTAACCTAAAAAAAGAGATACCCATAGGCATACAAGAAGCCTACAGAACTCCAAATAGATTGGACCAGAAAAAAAACACCTCTCGTCAAATAATAGTCAAAACACCAAACGCAAAAAATAAAGAAAGAATATTAAAAGCAGTAAGGGAAAAAGGTCAAGTAACATATACAGGCAGACCTATCAAAATCACACCAGACTTTTCGCCAGAAACTATGAAGGCCAGAAGATCTGGGACTGATGTCATACAGACCCTAAGAGAACACAAATGCCAGCCCAGGTTACTGTATCCTGAAAAACTCTCAATTAACATAGATGGAGAAACCAAGATATTCCATGACAAAACCAAATTTACACAATATCTTTCTACAAATCCAGCACTACACAGGATAATAAATGGTAAAGCCCAACATATGGAGGCAAGCTATACCCTAGAAGAAGCAAGAAACTAATCGTCTTGGCAACAAAACAAAGAGAAGAAAAGCACACAAACATAACCTCACATCCTAATATGAATATAACAGGAAGCAATAATCACAATTCCTTAATATCTCTCAACTTCAATGGCCTCAACTCCCCAATAAAGAGACATAGATTAACAAACTGGATACCTAATGAGGACCCTGCATTCTGCTGCCTACAGGAAACACACCTCAGAGACAAAGACAGACACTACCTCAGAGTGAAAGGCTGGAAAACAACTTGCCAAGCAAATGGTCAGAAGGAGCAAGCAGGAGTAGCCATTCTAATATCAAATAAAATCAATTTTCAACTAAAATTCATCAAAAAAGATAAGGAAGGACACTTCATATTCATCAAAGGAAAAATCCACCAAGATGAACTCTCAATCCTAAATATCTATGCCCCAAATACAAGGGCACCTACATATGTAAAAGAAACCTTACTAAAGCTCAAAACACACATTGCACCTCATACAATAATAGTGAGAGATTTCAACACCCCACTCTCATCAATGGACAGATCATGGAAACAGAAATTCAACAGAGACCTAGACAGACTAAGAGAAGTCATGAGCCAAATGGACTTAACAGATATTTATAGAACATTCTATCCTAAAGCAAAAGCATATACCTTCTTCTCAGCTCCTCATGGTATTTTCTCGAGAATTGACCATATAATTGGTCAAAAAGCGGGCCTCAACAGGTACAGAAAGATAGAAATAATCCCATGCGTGCTATCAGACCACCACGGCCTAAAACTGGTCTTCAATAACAATAAGGGAAGAATGCCCACATATACGTGGAAATTGAACAATGCTCTACTCAATGATAACCCGGTCAAGGAAGAAATAAAGAAAGAAATTAAAAACTTTTTAGAATTTAATGAAAATGAAGGTACAACATACCCAAACTTATGGGACACAATGAAAGCTGTGCTAAGAGGAAAACTCATAGCGCTGAGTGCCTGCAGAAAGAAACAGGAAAGAGCATATGTCAGCAGCTTGATAGCACACCTAAAAGCTCTAGAACAAAAAGAAGCAAATTCACCCAGGAGGAGTAAAAGGCAGGAAATAATCAACTTCAGAGCTGAAATCAACCAAGTATAAACAAAAAGGATCCTAGAAAGAATCAACAGAACCAACAGTTGGTTCTTTGAGAAAATCAAGAAGATAGATAAACCATTAGCCAGACTAACGAGAGGACAGAGAGAGTGTGTCCAAATAAACAAAATCAGAAATGAAAAGGGAGACATAACTACAGATTCAGAGGAAATTCAAAAAATCATCAGATCTTAGTATAAAAGCCTATATTCAACAAAACTTGAAAATCTGCAGGAAATGGATCATTTCCTAGACAGATACCAGGTACGGAAGTTAAATCAGGAACAGATAAACCAGTTAAACAACCCCATAACTCCCAAGGAAATAGAACCAGTCATTAAAGGTCTCCCAACCAAAAAGAGCCCAGGTCCAGACAGGTTTATTACAGAATTCTATCAGACCTTCATAGAAGACCTCATACCAATATTATCCAAACTATTCCACAAAATTGAAACGGAGTACTACCGAATTCCTTCTATGAAGCCATAATTACTCTTATACCTAAACCACACAAAGACACAACAAAGAAAGAGAACTTCAGACCAATTTCCCTTATGAATATCGATACAAAAATACTCAATAAAATTCTGGCAAACCGAATCCAAGAGCACATCAAAACAATCATCCACCATGATCAAGTTGGCTTCATCCCAGGCATGCAGGGATGGTTTAATATACGGAAAACCATCAACGTGGTCCATTATATAAACGAACTGAAAGAACAGAACCACATGATTATTTCATTAGATGCTGAGAAAGCATTTGACAAAATTCAACACCCCTTCATGATAAAAGTCCTGGAAAGAATAGGAATTCAAGGCCCATACCTAAACATAGTAAAAGCCATATACAGCAAACCAGTTGCTAACATTAAACTAAATGGAGAGAAACTTGAAGCAATCCCACTAAAATCAGGGACTAGACAAGGCTGCCCACTCTCTCCCTACTTATTCAATATAGTTCTTGAAGTTCTAGCCAGAGCAATCAGACAACCAAAGGAGGTCAAGGGGATACAGATCAGAAAAGAAGAAGTCAAAATATCACTATTTGCAGACGATATGATAGTATATTTAAGTGATCCAAAAGTTCCACCAGAGAACTACTAAAGCTGATAAACAACTTCAGCAAAGTGGCTGGGTATAAAATTAACTCAAATAAATCAGTAGCTTTCCTCTACGCAAAAGAGAAACAAGCCGAGAAAGAAATTAGGGAAACGACACCCTTCATAATAGACCCAAATAATATAAAGTACCTCGGTATGACTTTAACCAAGCAAGTAAAAGATTTGTACAATAAGAACTTCAAGAAACTGAAGAAAGAAATTGAAGAAGACCTCAGAAGATGGAAAGATCTCCAATGCTCATGGATTGGCAGGATTAATATAGTAAAAATGGCCATTTTACCAAAAGCGATCTACAGATTCAATGCAATCCCGATCAAAATACCAATCCAATTTTTCAAAGAGTTAGACAGAACAATTTGCAAATTCATCTGGAATAAGAAAAAAACAAGGATAGCTAAAACTATCCTCAACAATAAAAGGACTTCAGGGGGAATCACTATCCCTGAACTCAAGCAGTATTACAGAGCAATAGTGATAAAAACTGCATGGTATTGGTACAGAGACAGACAGATAGACCAATGGAATAGAATTGAAGACCCAGAAATGAACCCACACACATATGGTCACTTGATTTTTGTCAAAGGAGCCAAAACCCTCCAATGGAAAAAAGATAGCATTTTCAGCCAATGGTGCTGGTTCAACTGGAGGTCAACATGTAGAAGAATACAGATGGACCCATGCTTATCACCCTTTACAAAGCTTAAGTCCAAGTGGATCAAGGACCTCCACATCAAACCAGATACACTCAAAATAATAGAAGAAAAACTAGGGAAGCATCTGGAACACATGGGCACTGGAAAAAATTTCCTGAACAAAACACCAATGGCTTATGCTCTAAGATCAAGAATCGACAAATGGGATCTCATAAAACTGCAAAGCTTCTGTAAGGCAAAGGACACTGTGGTTAGGACAAAACGGCAACCAACAGATTGGGAAAAGATCTTTACCAATCCTACAACAGATAGAGGCCTTATATCCAAAATATACAAAGAACTCAAGAAGTTAGACCACAGGGAGACAAATAACCCTATTAAAAATGGGGTTCAGAGCTAAACAAACAATTCACAGCTGAGGAATGCCGAATGCGGAGAAACACCTAAAGAAATGTTCAACATCTTTAGTCATAAGGGAAATGCAAATCAAAACAACCCTGAGATTTCACCTCACACCAGTGAAAATGGCTAAGATCAAAAACTCAGGTGACAGCAGATGCTGGCGAGGATGTGGAGAAAGAGGAAAACTCCTCCATTGTTGGTGGGGTTGCAGACTGGTACAACCATTCTGGAAATCAGTCTGGAGGTCCCTCAGAAAATTGGACATTGAACTGCCTGAGGATCCAGCTATACCTCTCTTGGGCATATACCCAGAAGATGCCCCAACATATAAAAAAGACACATGCTCCACTATGTTCATCGCAGCCTTATTTATACTAGCCAGAGGCTGCAAAGAACCCAGATATCCTTCAACAGACGAATGGATACAGAAAATGTGGTACATCTACACAATGGAATATTACTCAGCTTTCAAAAACAATGACTTTATGAAATTCATAGGCAAATGGTTGGAACTGGAAAATATCATCCTGAGTGAGCTAACCCAATCACAGAAAGACATACATGGTATGCACTCATTTATAAGTGGCTATTAGCCCAAATGCTTGAATTACCCTAGATGCCTAGAACAAATGAAACACAAGACAGATGATCAAAATGTGAATGCTTCACTCCTTCTTTAAAAGGGGAACAAGAATACCCTTGGCAGGGAATAGAGAGGCAAAGATCAAAACAGAGACTGAAGGAACACCCATTCAGAGCCTGCCCCACATGTGGCCCATACATATACAGCCACCCAATTAGACAAGATGGATGAAGCAAAGAAGTGCAGACTGAAAGGAGCCGGATGTAGATCGCTCCTGAGATACACAGCCAGAATACAGCAAATACAGAGGCGAATGCCAGCAGCAAACCACTGAACTGAGAATAGTACCCCCGTTGAAGGAATCAGAGAAAAAACTGTAAGAGCTTTGAGGGGCTCGAGACCCCTTATGAACAACAATGCCAAGCAACAAGAGCTTCCAGTGACTAAGCCGCTACCTAAAGAGTATACATGGACTGACCCTGGACTCTGACCTCATAGGTAGCAATGAATATCCTAGTAAGAGCACCAGTGGAAGGGGAAGCCCTGGGTCCTGCTAAGAGTGAACCCCCAGTGAACTAGACTTTTGGGGGTAGGGCGGCAATGGGGGGAGGTTTGTGAGGGGAACACCCATAAGGAAGGGGAGAGGGGAGGGGGATGTTTGCCCGGAAACCGGGAAAGGGAATAACACTCGAAATGTATATATTCAAATAAAAAGACCCAAATCCCGTGGGAGGGAGAGCTGAACCTTCAGAGAGGCAGACAAGCCTGGGAAACCAGAAGAGACTGCTCTCTGTACATACATCTCGGACTCCACAGGAAAACTCCAAAGGCCATCTGGAACCCCGGTGCACTGAAGCTCCCGGAAGGGGCGGCACAGGTCTTCCTGGTTGCTGCCGCCGCAGAGAGCCCTTGGGCAGCACCCCGCGAGCAAACTTGAGCCTCGGGACCACAGGTAAGACAAACTTGTCTGCTGCAAGAGAGCTGCCTGGTGAGATCGGGACACACAGAGGCAGAGTTCATCTAGGACCGGGCATGTCCTGTGTTTGCTGGAGGTCCCACGCCCGCGGATCCCGGGCCCGCAGCAGCTCTCTGCTCCCAGACCCTGTGGGAAAGAGACCTCACCGCCTGATCAGGTGGGCACTCCTGAGGCTGCAGAGCGGAAGAGACCACCAACACTGCCCACCCCTGCCCACATCCCTGGCCCAAGAGGAAACTGTATAAGGCCTCTGGGCTCCCGTGGGGGAGGGCCCAGGAGCGGCAGAACCCCTGCCTGAGACACCACCGGAACCTGAGGGAAACAGACCGGATAAACAGTTCTCTGCAGCCAAATCCTGTGGGAGGGAGAGCTAAACCTTAAGAGAGGCAGACACGCCTGGGAAACCAGAAGAGACTGCACTCTGCACACATCTCTGACGCCAGAGGAAAACACCAAACGCCATCTGGAACGCTGGTGCACGGAGGCTCCCAGAAAGGGCGGCGCAGATCTTCCTGATTGCTGCCCCCGCAGAGAGCTCGTAGGCAACACCCCGCGAGCAAACTTGAGCCTCGGAACCACAGGTAAGACCAACTTTTCTGCTGCAAGTAACCTGCCATGTCAACTCCAGACACAGGCCCACAGGAACAGCTGAAGACCTGTAGAGAGAAAAAACTACATGCCCGAAAGCAGAACACTCTGTCCCCATAACTGACTGAAAGAGAGGAAAACAGGTCTACAGCACTCCTGACACACAGGCTTATAGGACAGTCTAGCCACTGTCAGAAATAGTAGAACAAAGTAACACTAGAGATAATCTGATGGCGAGAGGCAAGCGCAGGAACCCAAGCAACAGAAACCAAGACTACATGGCATCATCGGAGCCCAATTCTCCCACCAAAGCAAACATGGAATATCCAAACACACCAGAAAAGCAAGATCTAGTTTCAAAATCATATTTGATCATGATGCTGGAGGACTTCAAGAAAGACATGAACACACTTAGGGAAACACAGGAAAACATTAATAAACAAGTAGAAGCCTACAGAGAGGAATCGCAAAAATCCCTGAAAGAATTCCAGGAAAACACAATCAAACAGTTGAAGGAATTAAAAATGGAAATAGAAGCAATCAAGAAAGAACACATGGAAACAACCCTGGATATAGAAAACCAAAAGAAGAGACAAGGAGCTGTAGATACAAGCCTCACCAACAGAATTCAAGAGATGGAAGAGAGAATCTCAGGAGCAGAAGATTCCATAGAAATCATTGACTCAACTGTCAAGGATAATGTAAAGTGGAAAAAGCTACTGGTCCAAAACATACAGGAAATCCAGGACTCAATGAGAAGATCAAACCTAAGGATAATAGGTATAGAAGAGAGTGAAGACTCCCAGCTCAAAGGACCAGTAAATATCTTCAACAAAATCATAGAAGAAAACTTCCCTAACCTAAAAAAAGAGATACCCATAGGCATACAAGATGCCTACAGAACTCCAAATAGATTGGACCAGAAAAGAAACACCTCCCGTCACATAATAGTCAAAACACCAAATGCACAAAATAAAGAAAGAATATTAAAAGCAGTAAGGGAAAAAAAGGTCAAGTAACATATAAAGGCAGACCTATCAGAATCACACCAGACATCTCGCCAGAAACTATGAAGGCCAGAAGATCCTGGACTGATGTCATACAGACCCTAAGAGAACACAAATGCCAGCCCAGGTTACTGTATCCTGAAAAACTCTCAATTAACATAGATGGAGAAACCAAGATATTCCATGACAAAACCAAATTTACACAATATCTTTCTACAAATCCAGCACTACAAAGGATAATAAATGGTAAAGCCCAACATAAGGAGGCAAGATATACACTAGAAGAAGCAAGAAACTAATCGTCTTGGCAACAAAACAAAGAGAATGAAAGCACACAAACATAAACTCACATCCAAATATGAATATAACGGGAAGCAATAACCACTATTCCTTAATATCTCTCAATATCAATGGCCTCAACTCCCCAATAAAAAGAAATAGATTAACAAACTGGATACGCAACGAGGACCCTGCATTCTGCTGCCTACAGGAAACACACCTCAGAGACAAAGACAGACACTACCTGAGAGTGAAAGGCTGGAAAACAACTTTCCAAGCAAATGGTCAGAAGAAGCAAGCTGGAGTAGCCATTCTAATATCAAATAAAATCAATTTTCAACTAAAAGTCATCAAAAAAGATAAGGAAGGACACTTCATATTCATCAAAGGAAAAATCCACCAAGATGAACTCTCAATCCTAAATATCTATGCCCCAAATACAAGGGCGCCTACATATGTAAAAGAAACCTTACTAAAGCTCAAAACACACATTGGACCTCACACAGTAATAGTGGGAGATTTCAACACCCCACTCTCATCAATGGACAGATCATGGAAACAGAAATTAAACAAAGATGTAGACAGACTAAGAGAAGTCATGAGCCAAATGGACCTAACGGATATTTATAGAACATTCTATCCTAAAGCAAAAGGATATACCTTCTTCTCAGCTCCTCATGGTACTTTCTCGAAAATTGACCATATAATTGGTCAAAAAACGGGCCTCAACAGGTACAGAAAGATAGAAATAATCCCATGCGTGCTATCAGACCACCACGGCCTAAATCTGGTCTTCAATAACAATCAAGAAAGAATGTCCACATATACTTGGAAATTGAACAATGCTCTACTCAATGATAACCTGGTCAAGGAAGAAATAAAGAAAGAAATTAAAAACTTTTTAGAATTTAATGAAAATGAAGGTACAACATACCCAAACTTATGGGACACAATGAAAGCTGTGCTATGAGGAAAACTCATAGCGCTGAGTGCCTGCAGAAAGAAACAGGAAAGAGCATATGTCAGCAGCTTGACAGCACACCTAAAAGATCTAGAACAAAAAGAAGCAAATACACCCAGGAGGAGTAGAAGGCAGGAAATAATCAAACTCAGAGCTGAAATCAACCAAGTAGAAACAAAAAGGACCATAGAAAGAATCAACAGAACCAAAAGTTGGTTCTTTGAGAAAATCAACAAGATAGATAAACCCTTAGCCAGACTAACGAGAGGACACAGAGAGTGCGTCCAAATAAACAAAATCAGAAATGAAAAGGGAGACATAACTACAGATTCAGAGGAAATTCAAAAAATCATCAGATCTTACTACAGAAACCTATATTCAACTAAACTTGAAAATCTTCATAAATGGACAATTTCCTAGACAGATACCAGGTACCGAAGTTAAATCAGGAACAGATAAACCAGTTAAACAACCCCATAACTCCTAAGGAAATAGAAGCAGTCATTAAAGGTCTCCCAACCAAAAAGAGCCCAGGTCCAGACGGGTTTAGTGCAGAATTCTATCAAACCTTCATAGAAGACCTCATACCAATATTATCCAAACTATTCCACAAAATTGAAAGAGATGGATCACTACCGAATACCTTCTACGAAGCCACAATTACTCTTATACCTAAACCACACAAAGACACAACAAAGAAAGAGAACTTCAGACCAATTTCCCTTATGAATATCGACGCAAAAATACTCAACAAAATTCTGGCAAACCGAATCCAAGAGCACATCAAAACAATCATCCACCATGATCAAGAAGGCTTCATCCCAGGCATGCAGGGATGGTTTAATATACGGAAAACCATCAACGTGATCCATTATATAAACAAACTGAAAGAACAAAACCACATGATCATTTCATTAGATGCTGAGAAAGCATTTGACAAAACTCAACACCCCTTCATGATAAAAGTCCTGGAAAGAATAGGAATTCAAGGCCCATATCTGAACATGGTAAAAGCCATATACAGCAAACTAGTTGCTAACATTAAACTAAATGGAGAGAAACTTGAAGCAATCCCACTAAAATCAGGGACTAGACAAGGCTGCCCACTCTCTCCCTACTTATTCAATATAGTTCTTGAAGTCCTAGCCAGAGCAATCAGACAACAAAAGGATGTCAAGGGGATACAGATCGGAAAAGAAGAAGTCAAAATATCACTATTTGCAGATGATATGATAGTATATTTAAGTGATCCCAAAAGTTCCACTACTAATGCTGATAAACAACTTCAGCAAAGTGGCTGGGTATAAAATTAACTCAAATAAATCAGTTGCCTTCCTCTATACAAAAGAGAAACAAGCCGAGAAAGAAATTAGGGAAACGACACCCTTCATAATAGACCCAAATAATATAAAGTACCTCGGAGTGACTTTAACAAAGCAAGTAAAAGATCTGTACAATAAGAACTTCAAGACACTGAAAAGGAAATTGAAGAAGACCTCAGAAGATGGAAAGATCTCCCATGCTCATGGATTGGCAGGATTAATATAGTAAAAATGGCCATTTTACCAAAAGCAATCTACAGATTCAATGCAATCCCCATCAAAATACCAATCCAATTCTTCAAAGAGTTAGACAGAACAATTTGCAAATTCATCTGGAATAACAAAAAACCCAGGATAGCTAAAGCTATCCTCAACAATGAAAGGACTTCAGGGGGAATCACTATCTCTGAACTCAAGCAGTATTACAGAGCAATAGTGATAAAAAGTGCATGGTATTGGTACAGAGACAGACAGATAGACCAATGGAATAGAATTGAAGACCCAGAAATGAACCCACGCACATATGGTCACTTGATTTTTGACAAAGGAGCCAAAACCATCCAATGGAAAAAAGATAGCATTTTCAGCTAATGGTGCTGGTTCAACTGGAGGGCAACATGTAGAAGAATGCAGATCGATCCATGCTTATCACCCTGTACAAAGCTTAAGTCCAAGTGGATCAAGGACCTCCACATCAAACCAGACACACTCAAACTAATAGAAGAAAAACTAGGGAAGCATCTGGAACACATGGGCACTGGAAAAAATTTCCTGAACAAAACACCAATGGCTTACGCTTTAAGATCAAGAATTGACAAATGGGATCTCATAAAACTGCAAAGCTTCTGTAAGGTAGAGGACACTGTGGTTAGGACAAAACGGCAACCAACAGATTGGGAAAAGATCTTTACCAATCCTACAACAGATAGAGGCCTTATATCCAAAATATACAAAGAACTCAAGAAGTTAGACCACAGGGAAACAAATAACCCTATTAAAAAATGGGGCTCAGAGCTAAACAAAGAATTCACAGCTGAGGAATGCCGAATGGCTGAGAAACACCTAAAGAAATGTTCAACATCTTTAGTCATAAGGGAAATGCAAATCAAAACAACCCTGAGATTTCACCTCACACCAGTGAGAATGGCTAAGATCAAAAACTCAGGAGACAACAGATGCTGGCGAGGATGTGGAGAAAGAGGAACACTCCTCCATTGTTGGTGGGATTGCAAACTGGTACAACCATTCTGGAAATCAGTCTGGAGGATCCTCAAAAAATTGGACATTGAACTGCCTGAGGATCCAGCTATACCTCTCTTGGGCATATACCCAAAAGATGCCCCAACATATAAAAAAGACACGTGCTCCACTATGTTCATCGCAGCCTTATTTATAATAGCCAGAAGGTGGAAAGAACCCAGATGCCCTTCAACAGAGGAATGGATACAGAAAATGTGGTACATCTACACAATGGAATATTACTCAGCTATCAAAAACAACGACTTTATGAAATTCGTAGGCAAACGGCTGGAACTGGAAAATATCATCCTGAGTGAGCTAACCCAAACACAGAAAGACATACATGGTGTGCACTCACTGATAAGTGGCTATTAGCCCAAATGCTTGAATTACCCTAAATGCCTAGAACAAATGAAACTCAAGACAGATGATCAAAATGTGAATGGTTCACTCCTTCTTTAAAAGGGGAACAAGAATACCCTTGGCAGGGAAGAGAGAGGCAAAGATTAAAACAGAGACTGAAGGAACACCCATTCAGAGTCTGCCCCACATGTGGCCCATGCATATACAGCCATCCAATTAGACAAGATGGATGAAGCAAAGAAGTGCAGACTGACAGGAGCCGGATGTAGATCGCTCCTGAGAGACACAGCCAGAATACAGCAAATACAGAGGCGAATACCAGCAGCAAACCACTGAACTGAGAATAGGACCCCCGTTGAAGGAATCAGAGAAAGAACTGGAAGAGCTTGAAGGGGCTCGAGACCCCATATGTACAACAATGCCAAGCAACCAGAGCTTCCAGGGACTAAGCCACTACCTAAAGACTATACATGGACTGACCCTGGACTCTGACCTCATAGGTAGCAATGAATATCCTAGTAAGAGCACCAGTGGAAGGGGAAGCCCTGGGTCCTGCTAAGACTGAACCCCCAGTGAACTAGACTGTTGGGGGGAGGGGGACAATGGGGGGAGGGTGGGGAGGGGAACACCGATAAGAAAGGGGAGGGGGGAGGGGGATATTTGCCGGGAAACTGGGAAAGGGAATAACACTCGAAATGTATATAAGAAATACTCAAGTTAATAAAAAAAAAAGAAATGAAAAAAAAAAACATGATACAATAGGGTTATATACTAAATAATATACCTTCCTCCATACTCCTTTTAAATGGCTAATTTGTCACTTTGCGTTCATATATGGAAAACTGGTCCAAGTGCTACATTAGGCACTATCTTACTATCTGCTGAATAACTTAACTAATTACAGCTCATCTTGGGTCTTCTTCTATTAAGGCCATTTGGTAAGACAAGCTAGCACGTATAGTCATTGGAACATGAAAAGCATATTCAGATTCTAAAATTTTGACAATTTTACTCTGAGAATTTTTCCAAAACCTATTTCTAGAGCCAGCATGCACACACCACATGCCCACTTGCCCTGCCAGTAAAGTTTGCTTGCAATAATATTGTATTCCCCAGTGTCCATCCACAATAATGAAAAATGAAAAAAAAATCATGTATCATGTGTATACCAGATCATCCTCCAGATACTATCTCATTCTACAGATTCTGTTGAGAAGTACAAATAATTCCACAATTATCAGAGAAGGAATCCAAAGCCATAGGAAATGGAAAGGATCTCTTTAGAGATACTCAAATGCTAAGAGGCAAAACATGTCTGACTTTTCAAGCTGAGATTTGATGTAGTGTTCCAAGATGCCTATTAATCCATGACAATAGTTTTCTTTATTTATGTTCAAGCTGTATTTCTTTGAAAGCTTCTGAACCAGAAGCAGTATATTATATATACGACATGCATCATTTTACTGACAAATGCTCACCCACAAAGTCAGTCCTTCTAAACTGTAGTCCTTATTCAGACTATCTTATCCAGACTATCTTATCATAGAGTAAAAAACTCTAGAAAAAAAGGAGCCTGCACTGTAAAAACTAACACTTACAGATTCATAAACAATGATTATTTATAAGTATGATTTAAATGAGATGTTGTGATCAATGTGACTTAGTAACACACTAATTACCTATCACTTCTATTTTATGATAATATATTATAAATTTTAGATTATTGTGAAATTTGTACTTTTTTTTTACTCTGCTCTGTAATAGTTCTGCATAGTTATTTTCATTTTGTTTATTGGATTTTTTATTTATATTTCAAATGTTATCCCCTTTCCCGGTTTCCAGACCATAAACCCTCTATCCTATCCCCCGACCCCTTCTTATATGAGGGTGTTCACCCACCCATCCACCCACCCTTTCCTGCCACCCAGAACAGACATTTCTTTACACTAGGGGGTCGAGCCTTGGCAGGACCAAGGGCTTCTCCTTCCATTGGTGCCCAACAAGGCCATCCTCTGCTACATATGTTGCAGGGGCCATGGGTCTGTCCACGTGTATTCTTTGGGTAGTGGTTTAGTCCATGGGAGCTCTGGTTCATTGGTATTGTTGTTCTTATGGGGTTGTAAACCCCTTTAACTCCTTCAGTCCTTCCTCTAATTCCTCCAATGGGGACCACATTCTCAGTTCAATTGTCGGTAGCTGGCATCAGCCTCACTATTTGTCATGCTCTGGCAGACCGTCTCAGGAGACAGCTATATCAGGCTCCTGTCAACATGCACTTCTTGGCATCAGCAATCGTGTCTGGGTTTGGTGGCTGTATGTTTATGGGCTGGATACCCAGGCGAGGCAGTGTCTGAATGGCCTTTCCTTCAGTCTCTGCTACAAACTTTGTCTCCTTGTCTCCTTCAATGATTTTTTTGTTCCCCCTTCTAAGAAGGACTGAAGCAGTCACACTTTGGTCATCCTTCTTGAGCTTCATGTGATCTGTGGATTGTATCTTGGGTAATCTAAGCTTTGGAGCTAATATCGACTTATCAGTAAGTGCATACCCTGTGTATTTTTATGATTGGGTTACCTGATTCAGGATGATATTTTCTAGTTCCATCCATTTGCCTACGAATTTCTTGAAGTCATTGTTTTAATAGCTGAGTAGTACTCCATTGTGTAAATGTACCACATTTCCTGTATCCATTTTTCCATTTAGGGACATTTGGTTTCTTTCCAGCTTCTGGCTATTATAAATAAGGATGCTATGGACATAGTGGAGCATGTGTCCTTGTTATATGTTGGAGCATCTTTTGGGTATATACCAAGGAGTGGTATATCTGGGTCCTCAGGTAGTTCAATGTCCAATTTTCTGAGGAACCTCCAGACTGATTTCCAGAGTGCAAACCTATTTACTTATCTTATACTTTGACGAGCACATCTCATATTCCCACAAACTCTACATTTATGAGCTTATTTTTTTGCTTCCATATGTAAGTGTGATTATATATTTTTGTTTTCCATATTTTAGATATCATAATATCTTCTAAACCCATTCATATTATCACAAGTAACAGTCTATTTTCCTTTATATTCTTTATACATCTTATCTTAGATTTGTAAAAAACACTATAACAGACACCATGAACAAATAAAAGATGTAACACACCATGACCAAATAAATTTCAGTAGGAAAGGATTTATTTGGTTTATATATCTGTCATTGGAGGAAGTCAGGAGAGGAATTCAAATAGGGCAGGAACCTGGAGGTAGGAGCTAATACAGAGGCCTGAAGAGATGCTGCTTGTAATTCTCCCTCTCTCTCTCTCTCTCTCTCTCTCTCTCTCTCTCTCTCTCTCTCTCTCTCTCTTTCTCTCTCTCTCTGTCTCTGTCTCTCTCTCTCTCTCTAGATGGATGATATAGGGTCAGAATATTTTAACTTAGATGTTAATTCTTCCTGTAATATTTTGACAAACCTCAATATTATTTTCTATGATTCACAATTGCCACAATTATCAATTTATTATACCCTTATATGAATAATACATGTACAAAAATTTCCATTTTTAACACTGTAACTGACATTGTCATCTCCTATTCTTTTCTTTTTTATAAATTTTAAAATGTATTCTTGTCTATTGCATTTTATTCTGGTAGCAGTTTCCCCTCCCTTTACCCATTCTTATGAAGTCCCCCCGCCCCCCACAATTACTACCAGGTCCACTGCTCCATTTCCCTTCAGAAAAGAGCAGTCGCTCTCTGCTCCCAAACCCCGTGGGAGAGAGACCTCATCGCCTGGTCAGGTGGGCACTCCTGAGGCTGCAGAGCGGAAGAGACCAGTGAACTAGACTTTTGGGGGGAAGGCGGCAATGGGGGGAGGATAGGGAGGGGAACACCCATAAAGAAGGGGAGAGGGAGGGATTAGGGGGATGTTTGCCCGGAAACCAACCGGGAAAGGGAATAACACCAGAAATGTATATAAGAAATACTCAAGTTAAAAAAAAAAAACAACAACAACAACAAAAAAAAAACAAAAAGAAAGAAAGAAAAGAGCAGGCCTCCCAGGGATAACAACCAAACATACCATAAAAAGTTACAATAAGACTCAGCACTAGTTCTCATATCAAGGAGGGCTTTAAAAAAAAGTAGGAAGAAAAGGATCCCAGGACCAGGCAAACGAGACAGAGCTCAGGAAGCTCAGAGAGAATGGAGACAATCACAGGCCTTGATATATGTAGTGGTGGATTCTAATAGTTTTAATGTTCTTATCCTTAAAGAATAGTCACTGCAACAATTTTTTCATGTATTTGTTGGATATTTTTATATCTTCCTTTAAGAAACAACTGTTGGGATGCTTTAACCATTTTCAAACCAGGATATGTGTCTCTTCTATTCTGAGTTGAGCCTCTTCTATATTTTGTGAATCAATCTGTTATCAGCTACAGAGTCATAATAGAGCTTAATTTTATCTTCACAGCTCATAAACTGATAACATGTCTGAAATTTTTTCTCAGAAAACACAATGAATGCTAATTATACTTACAGAAAATTTGTTGCACATTTTTAAAGTAAGGGTTCATACAAATTAATAAACAGAAATGAACTAAAGCATACATATATGTTCATACTATACTCTGAAAAACTTATAAACTTAGGAACATAAACTATATTTAATATGTAGATTAAAGCTTTTCCTTTTAAATATTTTAATAATTAAGAATTTAATCATATTTTGATTATATTTTTAAGACTGTAGTATTATTATTTTTATTAAATCCCTGCTTGGGGTTACTTCCCACATCAATGTTTTGTGTTTATTTTTTAAATTGGATATTTTCTTTACTTATGTTTCAAATGTTATTGCCTTTCCCAATTTCCCCTCTGGAGTCCCCCTATTGCTTCCCTCCTCCCCCTACCTCAATGAGAATGTTCCCCTACCCATCCATTCCCTCCCATCTCCCTACCCTGGTTTTCCCCTACTTGGGGGAATTGAGCCTTCACAGGCCAAGGGTTTCTCCTTCTATTGATGACCAATAAGGCCATCCTCTGCTACATATGCAGCTGAAGCCATGGGTCTGTCCATGTGTAATCTTTGGGTAGTGGTTTAGTCCCTGGGAGCTCTGGGTTGTCTGGTTATTTGATATTGTTGTTCTTTCTATGGGGTTTCAAACCCCTTCAGCTCCTTGAGTCCTTTCTCTAACTCTCCATTAGGGACCCTGATCTCAGTTAATGGTTGGCTATGAGCACCTGCCTTTGTATTTGTTGGGCTCTGGCAGAGCCTCTCAGAAGACAGCTATATCAGTCTCCTGTCAGCATGTTCCTCTTTCTCAACATTCTCATCAGCATCTAATGTCACCTGAGTTTTTGATCGTAGCCATTCTGACTGGTGTGAGATAGAATCTCAGGGATGTTTTGATTTGCATTTCCCTGATGACTAAGGATGTTAAACATTTCTTTAGGTGCTTTTCGACATTTTGATTATATCAATCCCCTTCAAGATCCACCTCTTTTCTCTACACATGCATCTTCAAGTTTCTGTTAAAAATATCTCCAGTCCCATTAGTATAACCCTCATTATATGAACTCCAGAATGTGTGGTTATCCACTGAGCATGTCTGACTTATGAGTACTCATGCACTTAAAACAAGTTAATTTTCTCTCTCTTGGAAGCTATAAATTATTCATAACATGGTGAACAGTTAAAACTTTATGTTCTATATCTCTCCATGTTGAGATTGGCCCTGGCTTGCTATAATAACTATTGTGATTTTATATGTTCAACTGCCTGGATGTATCTGGTCCACACTGGTTCTCTACAGTAAGTTATGCTAGGAACTAATTCCTCAGTATGCAGGGTTTTAGGGACTTATCAAACCATGCTAAAATAGATAAGGATGGCTTCCATCATTTTAGTAGATCTAGAATAAATTCATCATAAAATTAAATTATTCCACTTGCTTACTTCTGTATTTTTCTTCATTCTGTGGAATACCCTTTATTTGTAGAAAAGTAAGGAGATATAGGTCTGTTTGTGATCCTTGTGTCAAAGGCTTGGGGTAAAAGATATAAATGTCAAAGTTTCTGGTAAGCAGTAATAACTGAGGTGCATTAGTACATACAAAAATATAGTTTATTGACAAAGTAATGTTGAAGTAGGATTTTTACATACATATTTTGAGTAAAATGCAGAGAAATTCAGTGACATTATTTTAGTGACATAGCAAGTACACAGCAGATTCATATTAGAATGTCAGCAAGCTTAATGCCAGAGTCTGTGCTGAACCATGTAGCAACTACGACTTTTATTCCTCTTTATACCACAATGTACTTTGATTTTTCTTGTTTAGTTATTTAAAAAATACAGAGCTTCAGTGAAAAAGCATTTATGAAAATCTTATTTATATTGTATTCTTGTAAAAACTAAAAAATATTTGATGTGATATTTCAAATATAAACAAGCTAACTAAAAACACCAAATGTATTAAAATGATTTTATTCATAGAAACATTTATAGTTTATATGCATAAAATGCCTTTGAAAATATAATTACTATGTTATTTATACTGATATCTTGGACTTTGACATCTAACCAAGGATTCAGAAACATATAATGTGTTCAATCCCGAAGCAGAAATTGTACAGGTGTTAATAAATGTTCAGAAAACATTCTCTGGGATTTGAAGAAATAGAACTAGGTCTCCACAGGAAAATGAGTGCCTTCTTGAAGGGCAGTCTATATAGCATCAATTTCAAAAGAATTAATAACTATCATTTGAGCAAAGAGGGGGAGGATATTAGACACTAGGTGAACAGTTGGGTAAAATTCAATCATATTTGATTTAAGCCTATTTTGTGATGACTCTCTTGAGAAGCCAATATGAATTCAATTGCTTGTGCTCTCTCTTGTAGGTCTCTCCCCACTTCTTTTAATGATTATAATTAAATCTATAGGAAAGCCTATTTTTAATAAAATCCAACTTCACTTTGATGAATAAATAAGTAGTGCGCATATTTATAAGTAAAACTGGTCTGGGTCCTGGTCACCATTCTGTTGATGAGAATGCATGTCAGCATGACCATGTAATTTGATCTCATTTACTAATCATGATCACATTAACAACATCGTGAAAATTTTTACATTTCCATAATAAAAGGAGAAAGCATTAAAGTGAATGATCTGACAAGGTACAGAAGAAAATTTTCTCATAGGAACCTTGTGCAAAAGATTCAGACAGTAGCTCATAAGTCAGACATCAGTGTCTTTAGGATGGAGGAAATAGTAATAGTCATAAACTTGGCCAGTCAAACACACTTTTCTGCCTTTACTCAAAATAATGTCATCCATAGTATCTAAACTCCTCATAAAATCATACCTAATAGTTTGAGGTATAGGCTTCAATTTAATTAAATGATTAATCTATCTTTTGGTTTAATAAGCCACCATTCACCGAATCATCACCAAACACCAAGAAAAGAGGTAGAAAGAGGGGAACACAGACAGTAGGCCTGCACAACAGGAGTGTGTGTGTGTGTGTGTGTGTGTGTGTGTGTGTGTGTGTGTGTGCTGTGCGCATGTTTGTTGCATACTTCAAATATTCTTGGTCACACATGGTTGAAGAGGTTATAGGTCCCAGCACTAAAACTGCTAATATTATTTTCTCAGTGGACAAAGTATCAAACAGTCCTGTAAGTTTATATCTCTTTACCTATACATAAATACAACTCTCAGACTTTGTCAGAGGAGATTATTTCTTTGTGAAAGAGATGATAGTTAATTTAGAATCCTATAGCCAGTCAAAATGCAGAAATAAATGACTGAGAAATAGCTATCCACAAATGAGTATCCATATCACAATCCTTCCCAAGACTTAGAAACCATTGCTGAATAGGGAGCAAAGAACTGTAGGAGAATATACTATATTATGTTGTAAACAATTCCTAGATACATCCAATTTCCCTACCTCTCCCGAATCCATGTCATTTTTTTCTTTTTCTTTTATAAAATTCATTCCAAATTTGCACTGTCCATATGGAGTGTAGTCAGGCCAACTACTGGAGTATGTTTAACCAACTAGATGCTGTACCTTTAAAGAAAATTTCCTCTCATCCTCTTGGACTCTTATCAACTATCCGCAGCTCCTCTGTCAAAAGAAAAACTAACAAAGACGATCCCACCATTTTAAACCTGATCGAATGATACTGCATGAAAATGTCAAGGAAATATTAAATCGTTTGTTTAAAAACTCTTAACAAAGCACTAAGGCTTTCCACACTAACACATTCTCGATCTTTCAACTGTGACATACAATATGTAGTTATACTGCAGGAACAGACTCTGAGATCCCGAACATCATTTTACATCTTATTCAGTATTTCAAAAGGCATATATCTAACTGTAGTGTTTTATAAATGGGTCATGTTTCTGATATTTCAGAGTTGAGTCTATCTAACCTAGCATTTGGTGAGGCCTTTGAAGGGTGTAATGAGGAAGGAGATCAAATATAAATCATGGTCCAAATGATATAGGTAGAAAAATTTCAAACAGTTATGGAAGTTTTCCCAAATATAGAAGGATCTTTAGAAAAAAAAGTTATTCAAAGTCAACTCAGTATTGTCCAATTAGTAAAGGTATACACATTATTAATTGAATTTAGATGAAAGCACATATAGTGAACAGTTACCAGAGAACTGACAACAGTAGATAGGGGTTTGAAAGAACAAGAAAACAATTTATATAAATAATATAATAATAATATAGTTACTTATATTTCAACCACATTCATGACCCTACAATATGTATTCCATTGTCTGAATATTAATAATTATTACTCACATGTGTATAGTACAGAACAGTAATTGAACATAAATATATTTGAGGATCATAGCAGTTTTCTTGGCACATCCTGATGAGACCCAACATCTCTATGAATTCTTTCTTTTGAAGGCAGCTACCATCAATCCACAGAATCTCGTTTATCCTCTCAAACATTGCATTACTTTTTTTTTCAAGATTCCACTGTCCTTGGTGCTACAGATCTTGTCTTTTTATGTAATGCTTTGATTTAATCCTTAGGTTTCCAGCAATTTTTCTCCAATACTATTCTAAAATTTTCCTAAGTCATCTTGATCGCCTGCCCTGATTCTTGGCCCAACTCACTTCTGTCATGGCCCCAGAATTTATTTTCATCCTTAGATTCTGTTCTCAATCCAGGAAAAGCACTAACTTTCTCCTTATTTCAAAATGAAAATAATGTGTTATGAATGTAGTTCAGATGATTGATGACATAGAATTTAGAAATCCCAGGGCTCAATTGTCAGTACCACATAAAGTGGGTTATGCATTTGAAAGATAGAAATATGAGGATTAGAATGTACATTAAGATCATTTCTTACTACATAGACATTTCAAACCTACCTGAGATACATGAGATCTAGTCCCAGAAGAGAGAGAGAGAGAGAGAGAGAGAGAGAGAGAGAGAGAGAGAGAGAGAGAGAGAGGCGGGGGGTGGGGAGGTAATGCAACATTTTCAAGAGCAAATTGTTCAGAAATCAACTGTTCCTCACTTAATGCTAGATATTCTTCGACGGACTGAATGCCGGATATTCCTATGCACAACAGTTATGTGCTATTGAGTTTATAATTTCCATTGCCTATAGGGAAAATGTGTTCAGAGAGTTAGTCATTTGATCAGTTGCACAGAAAATAAGTGCATTTTGTACAAGAAGAACACCATTATAAAGCCCTGACTCACCCCAAATAGCCCTTCCACTTTTATTCTGGGAAGTTTCTTTCTTGATCATGTCAAAGGGTCCTCAGGGAAAACATTTTCAGTTACTTCAAGTACTTATTTTGGTGTATGATTTCCAGGTTTCTTCTTATTTAGTTGTTTTACTTTGAACAGAATCTACTATGACTATATACCTATATAATCAATTGCCTGCATGCACACTGGCAAATGTAAGCATACTTGACTTTCTGTGTACTTATTCCCCTGAAAATTACTATTGACTTTGCTAAAAGAATGCTGTTAACCTTTGCCCTTTTCATCACCTGTGCAGCTATCTAAAGCACAGAATGCTAATTTAGTCTATAAGTAAATAGAAATTATTCTAACGTGAGTATCGTTTCTTTAATGATTTTTACCATGTGTTGAAATCAATGTAGATGGATGCAAGTTATCATACTTTACCGGATTAGGATTAAATTCACTATAAACAAAAACTGAATTTTTAATGCAGGGTGAAGGAGGCAATTTTCTTTAAAAGCTAATAATTTGCTACTAACTGTTCAAGGAAGAAGCTGTTTCTTTGTTGGCCTGTCTCCATTGCCAATCTATTTGTCTAACATTGCAGCTACTTAAATAAAATTAAAAAATGAAGGAGCTATAGAACATCTCCAGATTTCAAATCCAAAATATATAATAATTTTGTAGTACAAAGTCACCCTGTAATCTCTATTTTACATTTCTACTGCAAAGCCAGAATCAAACCATTGAAGAGTTCCCACTATAGCAAAAGTCTCTTTAGATGATGTGTCATAGCTCATAGAAGACAGTGTAACCTGTTCCAGAATGTCAGAGAAAGAGCACTTGAAAGAAGCTGACAGAAATATTATTTCAGAAAACTATTGTATGAAGGGAAGAGAAAGAACAACCATTTTTCAAGTGTTTACCCAAGCAAATATTGAAACTTAGATACCTACCTAAATTAGGTAGGTAAACAAGGCTTTAAAATAAAAGCCTTGTTTATAATTAAATTAAAAACAAGGCTTTTACTCAATTTTCTTGAAAATAATACTTTATGATAAAAGTAAGAATAAAAATATTGTGATGTGGGTAAGAGGAAAGGATAGCATTGTGTCTCTTCTTGCTTACTATACATTATATTGAACAGATCATCTCTAAAAAAGTCATATTATTGTAAGCTTAGCAATTTTAAACTATACAAGTTAGAGAAGATATACTACATTTCACACTGTTTGGAAAGCATAGTGGTGGATTGAAATCTAATTTAAAACTCCAAGATTTTGTTTAACATTATCAAAGGTTACAAAATGTGATTTAGAAAAATTTCATTGGATTCCTGTTAATGTTAGATTTGTTTATTTTTGCTGCTTTTTCACAGTTTAAAATATTATATCTGAAGTAATGTTTTTTCTATGTTCTGAAATAGGTTTTCATGATATCAGATGAATGTTTATCAGAGGATATATTTCTTTCCCCAATGTATTAAGCTATTTCCTCATGCACGCTGTACCTATTCATACCATAGTAGGTTTTACATTTTTAGTATTTACCTTTAAATGTATAATTAGTCAAATACATTGCATTTTAAAATAACATAAGTTTTACCCATTCTGATCCAGAACCCATTTGAACATATTATCAATGGATAAAGACTGATAGTATAAATATATTATAAATGAAGGTCATTAAAATTTAAATTTAGAGTATCAAACCTGAACCTTAGTATTTTTCATTGTCAGTGCTTTAAGAAGGAGGAAAACTTACAGGAACACAATTTATTGGCAGTTCACTGTGAAAAGATTTGCTAAGTTGCTTTGTGACCTTGCATAAGTAACTTATCCTCTATGGACTTGCGTTTTCTCATCTAAAGAGTAGGGAAAAATGTAACATGAACTGTAGTGACCCTTGCAGCTATAATATTCTATGAATTTTTTTACATTGAATAAAGTATGCTAGCACTGAATATCTCTAGATGCTAGTAAATAAAGTAAGGCACATTTACTAGTGAACAAAAATATATCTAAAATTATTCATCATCACCTATTTAATTTGTACTTCTGCCCTCAGTTAAAATGTCATCTACAATGAAGGAAAAAAAGTTTGTACAAAAAAAAACACATAACAAAGGAGCACATTTATTAAGGGAACTGGCAAAGTTTTAAGAAAAACAAAGAATACAGTTTCCAGTTAGTTCTCCATCTTTTATTCTTTAATACTGTGATCATAGCCTTTTTCAGTTTATTTGCTTTTCTTTCCTTTCTTCCTGTGTGGGATTAATTGAATTTCTTCTCTGCAAGGTTTATACACTCAATGAAATGCATTTTTATTACTCCCATTCCTGACCCCTCCTTTTTCCCCCTCAGATCCCTGTGAACCCCAGAGCTTTCTCAAAAATCCCTTTCCTCAAATGTTGTCTACTTTGTGGTTCAATGAGTTTCAGCAGGTATACATTTGGAGCCCTAGGTGGATAACTAGTGTCTACTTAGTTTACCATTGGGCATACAGCTGAAGTCGACAACTGCTCTTATTTAAGAATACATCAGTAGTAAATACCTCTCCAGGGAAAGGTAGGTTCTGGTACATCCCTCTGTTAAGCAAGACCCATTGTGACATGCCAGGTTTTGTACAGTTCCAGTTCAGAGGTTACAGCTATTACAAATATATTACTATAATGGTTGTGACATGCCTAGAACATGAAAATTTTAAGCCCTTCTGCATATGTTACACCATTTTTGATATATTTTAAGATTTGGCTTTATTTTACATTTTATTTATTGGATAAATTTTATATACATTTCAAATTTTATCTACTTTCCTGGTTTCCTATAACCCCCTATGCCCTCCCCCTCTCCATTCTTCTATGATCGTGTCCCCCACCTATCTACCAACCCCTTCCCACCTCCTCACCGTGACATTCCCCTACATTGGGGAACAAACCTTGGCAGGACCAAGGGCTTCTCTTCCCATTGGTGCCCAACAAGGCCATTCTATGCTATACATGCAACTGGAGCCATGGGTCTGTCCATGTGTACTCTTTGGGTAGTGGTTTAGTCCCTAGGAGCTCTACTTGGTTGGCATTGTTGTTCATATGGGGTTGCAAACTCCTTTAGCTCCTTCAATTCTTTCTGTAATTTCTCCAATGGGGGATCCATTCTCAGTTCAAAGGTTGGCTGCTAGCATCAGCTTTATTCTTTGTCATGTTCTGGCAGAGCCTCTCAGGAGACGGCTATATCATGCTCCTGTCAGCATGCACTTCTTGGCATCAACAATGTTGTCTGTGTTCAGAGGCTTTATGTATATGGGCTAAATTCCCAGGTGGGGCACTCAGTGAATGGCCTTTCCTTCCATCTCTGCTCCAAACTTTGTCTCCATATTTCCTCCTATGAATATGTTAGTTCCCCCTTCTAAGAAGGACTAAAACATCCACACATTATCCTCCTTCTTCTTGAGATTCATGTGGTCTGTGGATTGAATCTTGGGTAATCCGAGCTTTGGAGCCAATATTGATTTATCAGTGAGTGCTTACAATGTGTGTGTTTTTTAGTGATTGCGTTACCTCACTCAGGATATTTTCTGGTTCCATCCATTTGCCTATGAATTTAACAAAGTTATTGTTTTTAATAGCTGAGTAGTACTCTATTGTGTAAATGTACACATTTTCTGTATTCATTCCTCTGTTGAGAGACATCTGGGCTCTTTCCAGCTTCTGGCTATTATAAATTAATTTGCTATGAACATAGTAGAGCATGTATCCTTGTTAAATGTTGAGCATCTTTTGGGTATATGCCCAGGAGTGATACATTTATTCTGTGGAACCACCAGACTGATTTCCAGAGTGGTTGTACCATATCTGCAATCCCAACCATAAACATAGCAGTGTTCCTCTTTCTCCACATCCCCGATAGCATCAGTTGTCACCTGGGTTTTTGACCTTAGCCATTCTGAAAAGTGTGAGGTGGAATCTCAAGTTTGCTGTTTTGTATTTTCCTGATGACTAAGGATGTTGAACATTTCTTTAGATGCTTCTCAGCCATCTGCTATTCCTCAGCTGAGAGTTTATTGTTCAGCTATGTATCCCATTTTTAGTAAGGTTATTTGATTATTTGGAGTCTAACTTCTTGACTTCTTTGTATATATTGGATATTAGCACTCTATTGCATGTAAGATTGGGAAAGAACCTTTCCCAATGTGGCGGTTGCCATTTTGGCATATTGACAGTATCCTTCTTGTTATATAAGCTTTGCAATTTATGAAATCCCATTTGTCCATCCTTGATATTAGAGCAAAAGCCATTGGTGTTCTGTTCAGGAAAATTTCCCCTGCGCCTATGTATTTGAGGCTCTTCCCCATTTTCTCTTCTATTTATTTGAGTATATCTGGTTTTATGTGGAGGTTCTTAATCCACTTGGACTTGAGCTTTGTATAGGTGATAAGAATGGATTGATTTGCATCCTTTTACATGCTGACTGCCAGTTGAGCCAGTAACAATTTTTGAAAATGCTATCTTTTTTCTATTGGATGGTTTTAGCTCCTTTGTCACACACCAAGTGAACATAGGTGTGTGTGGTGTGTGTGTGTGTGTGTGTGTGTGTGTGTGTGTGTGTTCATTTCTGGGTCTTCAATTCTATTCCATTGATCTACTTGCCTGGCTCTGTACTAATACCATACAGTATTTGTTACTATTGTACTATAATGTAGGGATGATGATTCTCCCAGAAGTTCTTTTATTGTTGAATATAGTTTTCCCTCTCCTGGGTTTCTTGTTATTCCTGATGAATTTGCAAATTGCTTTTTCTAACTCTATGAAAAATTGTATTGAAAGTTTGATGGGGATTGCATTGAATCTGTGTATTGCTTTTGGCAAAATGGCCTATTTTACCAAATATTTATATATTAATCCTGCCAATCCATGAGCATGGAAGAACTTTCCATCTTCTGAGATCTTCAATTTCTTTCTTCAGAGACTTGAAGTTCTTGTTATACAGATCTTTCACTTGCTTGTTTAGAGTCACACCAAGGGATTTCATGTTACTTGGGACTATTGTGAAGGCTATCATTTCCCTAATTTCTTTCCCAAGCTGTTTATCCTTTGAGTAGATGAAGGCTACTGATTTATTTGAGCTAATTTTATATCCAGACACTTTGCTGAAATTCTTCATCATGTTTAGGAGTTCTTTGGTAGAATTTTTGGGATCAATTATATATACTATTAAATCATGTCCAAATAGTGATGTTTTGACTTCTTCCTTTCCAATTTGTATCCATTTGACCCGCTTTTATTGTCTGATGCTCTGGCTATGACATTGAGTAGTATATTGAATAGGTAGGGAGAGAGTGGGCAGCCTTGGCTAGTACCTGATTTTAGTGGGATTGTTTCAAGTTATTTCCATTTACTTGATGTTGGCTTCTGGTTTGCTGTATATTGCTTTTACTATGTTTAGGTACGGTCTTGAATTCCTGATCTTTTCAAGACTTTTATCATGAAGGGGTGTTGAATTTTTTCAAATTCTCTCTCATCATTTAATGAGATGATCATGTTATTTTTTTCTTTGAGTTTCTTTATGGAGGGTATGACATTGATGGATTTCCATATATTGTATCATTCCTGCATTCCTGGGATGAAGCCTACTTGATCAAGATGGATGATAATTTTGATGTGTTCTTGGATTCAGTTTGCAAGAATTTAATTGAGTATTTTTGCTTCTATATTCATAAAGGAAATTGGTCTGAAGTTCACTTTCTTTGTAGGGTCTTTGTGTGGTTTAGATATAAGCATGATTGTGCCTAGATAGAAGGAATTGGGTAGTGTTCCTTTTGTTTCTATTTTGTGGAATAGTCTTCTATGAAGGTGTGATAGAATTCTGCACTAAATCCATCTGGTCCTGGGTTTTGTGGTTTTGTTTTTGTTTTTTGTTTGTTTGTTGTTGTTTTGTTTTTGATTGGGAGACTTTTAATGGCTACTTCTGTTTCTTTAGGAGTTTTGGGACTGTATATATGGTTTATTTGATCATGATTTAACTTTAGTACCTAGTATCTGTCTAGAAAATTGTCCATTTCACCAGATTTTCCTGTTTTGTTGAATAGGGTCTTTTTTTTTTCATTTTTCCCATCTATATTAAATTGGGTATTTCTTATTTGCATTTCTTTTTCTTTTTTTTTTAATTGATTTTTTTTTATTAACTTGAGTATTTCTTATATACATTTCGAGTGTTATTCCCTTTCCCGGTTTCCGGGCAAACATCCCCCTCCCCCCTCCCCTTCCTTATGGGTGTTCCCCTCCCAACCCTCCCCCCATTGCCGCCCTCCCCCCATAGACTAGTTCACTGGGGGTTCAGTCTTAGCAGGACCCAGGGCTTCCCCTTCCACTGGTGCTCTTACTAGGATATTCATTGCTACCTATGGGGTCAGAGTCCAGGGTCAGTCCATGTATAGTCTTTAGGTAGTGGCTTAGTCCCTGGAAGCTCTGGTTGCTTGGCATTGTTGTACTTTTGGGGTCTCGAGCCCCTTCAAGCTCTTCCAGTTCTTTCTCTGATTCCTTCAATAGGGGACCTATTCTCAGTTCAGTGGTTTGCTGCTGGCATTCGCCTCTATATTTGCTGTATTCTGGCTGTGTCTCTCAGGAGCGATCTACATCCGGCTCCTGTCGGTCTGCACTTCTTTGCTTCATCCATCTTGTCTAATTGGGTGGCTGTATATGTATGGGCCACATGTGGGGCAGGCTCTGAATGGGTGTTCCTTCAGTCTCTGTTTTAATCTTTGCCTCTCCCTTCCCAGCCAAGGGTATTCTTTTTCCTCATTTAAAGAAGGAGTGAAGCATTCACATTTTGATGATCCGTCTTGAGTTTCGTTTGTTCTAGGGATCTAGGGTAATTCAAGCATTTGGGCTAATAGCCACTTATCAATGAGTGCATACCATGTATGTCTTTCTGTGATTGTGTTAGCTCACTCAGGATGATATTTTCCAGTTCCAACCATTTGCCTACGAATTTCATAAACTCGTTGTTTTTGATAGCTGAGTAATATTCCATTGTGTAGATGTACCACATTTTCTGTATCCATTCCTCTGTTGAAGGGCATCTGGGTTCTTTCCATTTTCTGGCTATTAAAAATAAGGCTGCGATGAACATAGTGGAGCACGTGTCTCTTTTATATGTTGAGGCATCTTTTGGGTATATGCCCAAGAGAGGTATAGCTGGATCCTCAGGCAGTTCAATGTCCAATTTTCTGAGGAACCTCCACACTGATTTCCAGAATGGTTGTACCAGTCTGCGATCCCACCAACAATAAAGGAGTGTTCCTCTTTCTCCACATCCTCGCCAGCATCTGCTGTCACCTGAGTTTTTGATCTTAGCCAATTGCACTGGTGTGAGGTGAAATCTCAGGGTTGTTTTGATTTGCATTTCCCTTATGACTAAAGATGTTGAACATTTCATTAGGTGTTTCTCCGCCATTCGGCATTCCTCAGCTGTGAATTCTTTGTTTAGCTCTGAACCCCATTTTTTAATAGGGTTATTTGTTTCCCTGCGGTCTAACTTCTTGAGTTCTTTGTATATTTTGGATATAAGGCCTCTATCTGTTGTAGGATTGGTAAAGATCTTTTCCCAATCTGTTGGTTGCCGGTTTGTCCTAACCACAGTGTCCTTTGCCTTACAGAAGCTTTGCAGTTTTATGAGATCCCATTTGTCGATTCTTGATCTTAGAGCATAAGCCATTGGTGTTTTGTTCAGGAAATTTTTTCCAGTGCCCATGTGTTCCAGAGGCTTCCCTAGTTTTTCTTCTATTAGTTTGAGTGTGTCTGGTTTGATGTGGAGGTCCTTGATCCACTTGGACTTAAGCTTTGTACAGGGTGATAAGGATGGATCGATCTGCATTCTTCTACATGTTGCCCTCCAGTTGAACCAGCACCATTTGCTGAAAATGCTATCTTTTTTCCATTGGATGGTTTTGGCTCCTTTGTCAAAAATCAAGTGACCATAGGTGTGTGGGTTCATTTCTGGGTCTTCAATTCTATTCCATTGGTCTATCTGTCTGTCTCTGTACCAATACCATGCAGTTTTTATCACTATTGCTCTGTAAAACTGCTTGAGTTCAGGGATAGTGATTCCCCCTGAAGTCCTTTTATTGTTGAGGATAGCTTTAGCTATCCTGGGTTCTTTGTTATTCCAGATGAATTTGCAAATTGTTCTGTCTAACTCTTTGAAGAATTGGATTGGTATTTTGATGGGGATTGCATTGAATCTGTAGATCGCTTTTGGTAAAATGGCCATTTTTACCATATTAATCCTGCCAATCCATGAGCATGGGAGATCTTTCCATCTTCTGAGGTCTTCTTCAATTTCTTTCCTCAGTGTCTTGAAGTTCTTATTGTACAGATCTTTTACTTGCTTGGTTAAAGTCACACCGAGGTACTTTATATTATTTGGGTCTATTATGAAGGGTGTCGTTTCCCTAATTTCTTTCTCGGCTTGTTTCTCTTTTGTATAGAGGAAGGCAACTGATTTATTTGAGTTAATTTTATACCCAGCCACATTGCTGAAGTTGTTTATCAGCTTTAGTAGTTCTCTGGTGGAACTTTTGGGATCACTTAAATATACTATCATGTCATCTGCAAATAGTGATATTTTGACCTCTTCTTTTCCGATCTGTATCCCTTTGATCTCATTTTGTTGTCTGATTGCTCTGGCTAGAACTTCAAGAACTATATTGAATAAGTAGGGAGAGAGTGGGCAGCCTTGTCTAGTCCCTGATTTTAGTGGGATTGCTTCAAGTTTCTCTCCATTTAGTTTAATGTTAGCAACTGGTTTGCTGTATATGGCTTTTACTATGTTTAGGTATGGGCCTTGAATTCCTATTCTTTCCAGGACTTTTATCATGAAGGGGTGTTGAATTTTGTCAAATGCTTTCTCAGCATCTAATGAAATGATCATGTGGTTCTGTTCTTTCAGTTTGTTTATATAATGGATCACGTTGATGGTTTTCCGTATATTAAACCATCCCTGCATGCCTGGGATGAAGCCTACTTGATCATGGTGGATGATTGTTTTGATGTGCTCTTGAATTCGGTTTGCCAGAATTTTATTGAGTATTTTTGCGTCGATATTCATAAGGGAAATTGGTCTGAAGTTCTCTTTCTTTGTTGTGTCTTTGTGTGGTTTAGGTATAAGAGTAATTGTGGCTTCGTAGAAGGAATTCGGTAGGGCTCCATCTCTTTCAATTTTGTGGAATAGTTTGGATAATATTGGTATGAGGTCTTCTATGAAGGTTTGATAGAATTCTCCACTAAACCCGTCTGGACTTGGGCTCTTTTTGGTTGGGAGACCTTTAATGACTGCTTCTATTTCCTTAGGAGTTATGGGGTTGTTTAACTGGTTTATCTGTTCCTGATTTAACTTCGATACCTGGTATCTGTCTAGGAAATTGTCCATTTCCTGAAGATTTTCAAATTTTGTTGAGTATAGGTTTTTATAGTAAGATCTGATGATTTTTTGAATTTCCTCTGAATCTGTAGTTATGTCTCCCTTTTCATTTCTGATTTTGTTAATTTGGACACACTCTCTGTGTCCTCTCGTTAGTCTGGCTAAGGGTTTATCTATCTTGTTGATTTTCTCAAAGAACCAACTTTTGGTTCTGTTGATTCTTTCTATGGTCATTTTTGTTTCTACTTGGTTGATTTCAGCTCTGAGTTTGATTATTTCCTGCCTTCTACTCCTCCTGGGTGTATTTGCTTCTTTTTGTTCTAGAGCTTTTAGGTGTGCTGTCAAGCTGCTGACATATGCTCTTTCCTGTTTCTTTCTGCAGGCACTCAGCGCTATGAGTTTTCCTCTTAGCACAGCTTTCATTGAGTCCCATAAGTTTGAGTATGTTGTATCTTCATTTTCATTAAATTCTAAAAAGTTTTTAATTTCTTTCTTTATTTCTTCCTTGACCAGGTTATCATTGAGTAGAGCATTGTTCAATTTCCACGTATATGTGGGCATTCTTCCCTTATTGTTATTGAAGACCAGTTTTAGGCCGTGGTGGTCCGATAGCACGCATGGGATTATTTCTATCTTTCTGTACCTGTTGAGGCCCGTTTTTTGACCAATTATATGGTCAGTTTTGGAGAAAGTACCATGAGGAGCTGAGAAGAATGTATATCCTTTTGCTTTAGGATAGAATGTTCTATAAATATCCGTTAAGTCCATTTGGCTCATGACTTCTCTTAGTCTGTCTACATCACTGTTTAATTTCTGTTTCCATGATCTGTCCATTGATGAGAGTGGGGTGTTGAAATCTCCCACTATTATTGTGTGAGGTGCAATGTGTGTTTTGAGCTTTAGTAAGGTTTCTTTTACGTATGTAGGTGCCCTTGTATTTGGGGCGTAGATATTTAGGATTGAGAGTTCATCTTGGTTGATTTTTCCTTTGATAAATATGAAGTGTCCTTCCTTATCTTTTTTGATGACTTTTAGTTGGAAATTGATTTTATTTGATATTAGAATGGCTACTCCAGCTTGCTTCTTCTGACCATTTGCTTGGAAAGTTGTTTTCCAGCCTTTCACTCTGAGGTAGTGTCTGTCTTTGTCTCTGAGGTATGTTTCCTGTAGGCAGCAGAATGCAGGGTCCTCGTTGCGTATCCAGTTTGTTAATCTATGTCTTTTTATTGGGGAGTTGAGGCCATTGATATTGAGAGATATTAAGGAATAGTGATTATTGCTTCCCGTTATATTCATATTTGGATGTGAGGTTATGTTTGTGTGCTTTCATTCTCTTTGTTTTGTTGCCAAGACGATTAGTTTCTTGCTTCTTCTAGGGTATAGCTTGCCTCCTTATGTTGGGCTTTACCATTTATTATCCTTTGTAGTGCTGGATTTGTAGAAAGATATTGTGTAAATTTGGTTTTGTCATGGAATATCTTGGTTTCTCCATCAATGTTAATTGAGAGTTTTGCTGGATACAGTAATCTGGGCTGGCATTTGTGTTCTCTTAGGGTCTGTATAACATCAGTCCAGGATCTTCTGGCCTTCATAGTTTCTGGCGAGAAGTCTGGTGTGATTCTGATAGGTCTCCCTTTATATGTTACTTGACCTTTTTCCCTTACTGCTTTTAATATTCTTTCTTTATTTTGTGCGTTTGGTGTTTTGACAATTATGTGACGGTAGGTGTTTCTTTTCTGGTCCAATCTATTTGGAGTTCTGTAGGCTTCTTGTATGTCTATGGGTATCTCTTTTTTTAGGTTAGGGAAGTTTTCTTCTATGATTTTGTTGAAGATATTTACTGGTCCTTTGAGCTGGGAGTCTTCACTCTCTTCTATACCTATTATCCTTAGGTTTGATCTTCTCATTGAGTCCTGGATTTCCTGTATGTTTTGGACCAGTAGCTTTTTCCGCTTTACATTATCTTTGACAGTTTATCAATGATTTCTATGGAATCTTCTGCTCCTGAGATTCTCTCTTCCATCTCTTGTATTCTGTTGGTGAAGCTTGTATCTACAGCTCCTTGTCTCTTCTTTTGGTTTTCTATATCCAGGGTTGTTTCCATGTGTTCTTTCTTGATTGCTTCTATTTCCATTTTTAATTCCTTCAACTGTTTGATTGTGTTTTCCTGGAATTTTTTCAGGGATTTTTGCGATTCCTCTCTGTAGGCTTCTACTTGTTTATTAATGTTTTCCTGTGCTTCCCTAAGTGTGTTCAGGTCTTTCTTGAAGTCCTCCAGCATCATGATCAAATATGATTTTGAAACTAGATCTTGCTTTTCTGGTGTGTTTGGATATTCCATGTTTGTTTTGGTGGGAGAATTGGGCTCCGATGATGCCATGTAGTCTTGGTTTCTGTTGCTTGGGTTCCTGCGCTTGCCTCTCGCCATCAGATTATCTCTAGTGTTACTTTGTTCTGCTATTTCTGACAGTGGCTAGACTGTCCTATAAGCCTGTGTGTCAGGAGTGCTGTAGACCTGTTTTCCTCTCTTTCAGTCAGTTATGGGGACAGAGTGTTCTGCTTTCGGGCGTGTAGTTTTTCCTCTCTACAGGTCTTCAGCTGTTCCTGTGGGCCTGTGTCTTGAGTTCACCAGGCAGCTTTCTTGCAGCAGAAAATTTGGTCTTACCTGTGGTCCCGAGGCTCAGGTTTGCTCGTGGGGTGCTGCCCAGGGGCTCTCTGCAGCGGCAGCAACCAGGAAGACCTGTGCCGCCCCTTCCGGGAGCTTCAGTGCACCAGGGTTCCAGATGGTCTTTGGCTTTTTCCTCTGGCGTCCGAGATGTGTGTGAAGGGAGCAGTCTCTTCTGGTTTCCCAGGCCTGTCTGCCTCTCTGAAGGTTTAGCTCTCCCTCCCACGGGATTTGGGTGCAGAGAACTGTTTATCCGGTCTGTTTCCTTCAGGTTCCGGCGGTGTCTCTGGCAGGGGTCCTGCCGCTCCCCCACGGGAGCCCAGAGGCCTTATACAGTTTCCTCTTGGGCCAGGGATGTGGGCAGGGGTGAGCAGTGTTGGTGGTCTCTTCCGCTCTGCAGCCTCAGGAGTGCCCACCTGACCAGGCGGTTGGGTCTCTCTCTCACCGGGTCTGGGAGCAGAGAGCTGCTGCGGGCCGGGATCCGCGGGTGTGGGACTTCTGGTAAACACAGAACGTGACCGGTCCTAGAGAAATTCTGCTTCCGTGTGTCCCAAGCTCACCAGGCAGCTTTCTTGCAGCAGAAAAGTTGGTCTTACCTGTGGTCCCGAGGCTCAGGTTCGCTCGTGGGGTGCTGCCCAGGGGCTCTCTGCAGCGGCAGCAACCAGGAAGACCTGTGCCGCCCCTTCCGGGAGCTTCAGTGCACCAGGGTTCCACATGGTCTTTGGCTTTTTCCTCTGGCGTCTGAGATGTGTGTGCAGGGAGCAGTCTCTTCTGGTTTCCCAGGCTTGTCTGCCTCTCTGAAGGTTTAGCTCTCCCTCCCACGGGATTTGGGTGCAGAGAACTGTTTATCCGGTCTGTTTCCCTCAGGTTCCGGCGGTGTCTCAGGCACAGGGGTCCTGCCGCTCCTGGGCCCTCCCCCACGGGAGCCCAGAGGCCTTATACAGTTTCCTCTTGGGCCAGGGATGTGGGCAGGGGTGAGCAGTGTTGGTGGTCTCTTCCGCTCTGCAGCCTCAGGAGTGCCCACCTGACCAGGCGGTTGGGTCTCTCTCTCACCGGGTCTGGGAGCAGTCTTATTTGCATTTCAAATGTTATTCCATTCCCAGTTTCTGGGCCGAAATCCCCCTATAGTATACAAAAGGAGCCTAAATATTTTGCCAGGGAATTTCTACAACTCAAAAACACACTCAGGAAAGAGGTTGGATAGAAATTTAACTTTAAAAAAAATCAGTAGCATTCTTATGGCCCGACAAGGAAATAAGGAAAACAACAACTTTCACAATAGCCATGAACAATATAACATACCTTGGTGTGATTCTAACCAAACAAGTATAAGACCAGTATGACAAGGACTTCATGTCTTTTAAGACCTGGAACTGACATAAACTAATATTACAGCTCCTTGCACCCAAATTCCATGGGGGAGAGAGCTGGGCCCTCAGAAGTGAGAACCCAGAGGAGACAAATACTTTCTGCCCACATTCCTGAACTGAGAGGAAATCACCTAATGCCATCTCTACCCCCTAGGCACAGGAATCTAGGAGAAGTCAGGGGCTGGAGCCTACACCTAGAGTTGAAAGTCAATCTTCAGGAGTGCCTACACACCTGAGAGCAGATGTAAGACAAACTTATCTGCTCCAAGTGACCTGCCTGGTGTCCCCAGGACACACAAAGGCGAAGTCCTCTGGGACAGGACACTTCCGGTTTCTGTCTGTGCTGGGAACTGAACTGAACCAATTCTACAGCTCCCTGTACCCAAATCCCCAGGGGGGAAAGCTGAACTCCCAGAAGTGAAGACACTCCTGAGACCTCAGGTCAGACCGCTGTTTCTGCCAACCCTTGCCCACATCCCTGGCCTCTGAGGAAACTGCATAGTGCCTCTGGATACAGGATCATAGGAGCAGTCAGCAGCAGGAACAGGCTGGTTTCTGCCTCAGCCAGGAAGTGAACAAAACTGAACTAGAACCACAGCTACCTGCACCCATATCCCATGGGGGAGAGAGCTGGACCCTTAGAAATGTGGACACTCCTGAGAACCCAGAGGAGACAAGTACTTTCTGCCCATATTCTTGAACCAAGAAGGAATCTCATAGTGCCATATGTGCCCTCTGGTCACAGGAGCAGGACCCTTCAGGTTTCTGCCTGCAGCAAGAGTTGAAAGCCAGTCTTCAGGCGTGCCTACAAAATTGAGAACAGAGTTCTCTGTTCCCAGATCCAACTGTAAGAAAACAGGTGTACAAGAGTTTTGACACAGAGGCCTACAGGAGGGTCAAGCCACTGTTAGAGTCAGCAAGAGAAGTTAACACCAGAGACAAGGAGATGGTCAGAGGCAAGTACAGGAACCTAAGCAACAGAAACCAAAACTACATGGCATCAACAGAGCTCAGTTCCACATCAAAGCAAACACTGGATATCCAAACACACAAGAAAAGCAATATTTAGATTTAAAATCACATTTTATCATGATGATGGAGGAATTTAAGAAGGTCATAAATAACTCCCTTAAGGAAATATAGGGCAACATAAGTAAACAACTAGAAGTCTTTAAATAGGAAACACAAAAATCACTTTTTTTCTTCCTTTTTTGTTTTTTTGTTTGTTTGTTTGTTTTTATGGATTTTTTTCCTCCATCTTTATTAACTTGGGTATTTCTTATTTACATTTCAAATGTTATTCCTTTTTGCGGTTTCCAGGCCAACATACATCTAACTCTTCCCCCTCCCCTTCTAGATGGGTGTTTCCCTCCCCATCCTACCCCATTACCACCCTCCCTCCAGCAATCACCTTCTCTGGGGATTCAGCCTTGGCAGGACCAAGGGCTTCCCCTTCCACTGGTGCTTTTCCTAGGCTATTCATTGCTACCTATGCAGTTGGAGCCCAGGGTCAGTCCATATATAGTCTTTGGGTGGTGGCTTAGTCCTTGGAAGCTCTGGTTGGTTGGAATTGTTGTTCATATGGGGTCTCAAGCCACTTCAAACTCTTTCAGTCCTTTCTCTGATTCCTTCAATGGGGGTCCCGTTCTCAGTTCAGTGGTTTGCTGCTGGCATTCACCTATGTATTGGCTGTATTCTGGCTGTGTCTCTCAGGCAAGATCTATATCCAATTCCTGTCAGCCTGGATTTCTTTGCTTCATCCATCTTATCTAGTTTGGTGGCTGTATATGTATGGGCCACATGTGGGGCAGGCTCTGAATGGGTGTTCCTTCTGTGTCTGTTTTAATTTTTGCCTCTCTATTCCCTGCCAAGACTATTCTTGTTCCCCTTATAAAGAAGGAGTGAAACATTCACATTTTGGTCATCCTTCTTGAGTTTCGTTTGTTCTGTGCATCTAGGGTAATTCGAGTATTTGGGTTAATAGCCACTTATCAATGAGTGCATACCATGTGTGTTTTTCTGTGATTGGGTTACCTCACTCAGGATGATATTTTACAGTTCCATCCATTTGCCTATGAATTTCATAAAGTCATTGTTTTTGATAGGTGAATAATATTCCATTGTGTAGATGTACCACATTTTCTGTATCCATTCCTCTGTTGAATGGCATCTGGGTTCTTTCCAGCTTCTGGCTATTATAAATAAGGCTGCTATGAACATAGTGGAGCAAGTTTCTTTGTTATATGTTGGGGCATCTTTTGGGTATATGTCCAAGAGAGGTATAGCTGGGTCCACAGGTAGTTCAATGTCCAATTTTCTGAGGGACCTCCAGACTGATTTCCATAATCGTTGTACCAGTCTGCAATCCCACCAACAATTCCACTTTCTCCACATCCTCGCCAGCATCTGCTGTCACCTAAGTTTTTGATCTTAGCCATTCTGACTGGTGTGAGGTGGAATCTCAGGGATGTTTTTATTTGCATTTCCCTTATGACTAAAGATATTGAACATTTCTTTAGGCGTGTCTCAGCCATTTGGCATTCATCAGCTCTGAAATCTATGTTTACCTCTGAACCCCATTTTTTAATAGTGTTATTTGTCTCCCTGCAGGCTATCTTCATGAGCTCTTTGTATATTTTAGATATAACCCCTCTGGCAGTAAAATCTTTTCCCAATCTGTTGGTTGCCGTTTTGTCCTGACAACAGTGTCCTTTGCCTTACAGAATCTTTGCAGTTTTATGAGATCCCATTTGTTGATTCCTGATCTTAGAGCATAAGACATTGGTGTTTTGTTCAGGAAATTTTCTCCAGTGCCCATGTGTTCGAGATTCTTCCCCACTTTTTCTTCTATTACTTTGAATGTATCTGATTTTATGTGGAGGTTCTCGATCCACTTGGACTTAAGCTTTGTATAGGGTGATAAAAATAGATTGATCTGCATTCCTCTACAAGCTGACCTCCAGTTGAACCAGCACCATTTCCTGAAAATGCTATCTTTTTTTCCATTGGATGATTTTGGCTCCTTTGTCAAAACTCAAGTGACCATAAGTGTGTGGGTTCATTTCTGGGTCTTCAATTCTATTCCATTGGTCTATCTGCCTGTCCCTGTACTAGTACCATACAGTTTTTATCACTATTGCTCTGTAATACTGCTTAAGTTCTGGGATAGTGATTCCCCTAGAAGTCTTTTTATTGTTGAGGATAGTTTTAGCTATCCTGGGTTTTTTGTTATTCCAGATGAATTTGTAAATTGTTCTGTCTAACCCTATGAAGAATTTGGTTGGAATTTTGATGGGGATTGCATTGAATCTGTAGAACGCTTTTGGTAAAATGGCCATTTTTTCAAAATTAGTCCTGCCAATCCATGAGCATCATGAGCATGGGAGATCTTTCCATCTGCTGAGATCTTCTACAATTTCTTTCTATAGAGGCTGGAAGTTCTTATCATACAGATCTTTCATTTGCTTGGTTAAAGTCACACCGAGATATTTTATATTATTTGGGACTATTATGAAGGGTGTCATTTCCCTAATATCTTTCTCGTCTTGTTTCTCTTTTGTGTAGAGGAAGGCTACTGATTTCTTTGAGTTAATTTTATACCCAGCCACTTTGCTGAAAGTGTTTATCAGCTTTAGTAGTTCTCTGGTGTAACTTTTGGGATCACTTAAGTATACAATCATATCATCTGTAAATAGTGATATTTGGACTTCTTCCTTTCCAATCTGTATCCCTTTGATCACCATTTGTTCTCTGTTCTGGCTAGGACTTTGAGAACTATATTGAATAAGTAGGGAGAGAGTGGGCAGCCTTGTCTAGTCCCTGATTTTAGTGGAATTGCTTCAAGTTTCTATCTATTTAGTTTATTATTAGCTACTGGTTTGCTGTATACGGCTTTTACTATGTTTAGGTATGGGCCTTGAAATCCTATTCTTTCCAGGGCTTTTATCATGAAGGGGTGTTGAATTTTGTCCAATGCTTTCTCAGCATCTAAGGAAATGATCATGTGGTTTTTATCTTTCAGTTTGCTTATATAGTGGATTATATTGATGGTTTTCAGTATATTAAACCATCCCTGCTTGCCTGGGATGAAACCTACTTGATCATGGTGAATGATTGTTTTGATGCGCTCTTGGATTCGTTTTGCCAGAATTTTATTGAGTATTTTTTCATCGATATTCATAAGGGAAATTGTTCTGAAGATGTCTTTCTTTGTTGGGTCTTTGTGTGGTTTAGTTATAAGAGTAATTATGGCTTCACAGAAGGAATTCAGTAGCGCTCCATCTGTTTCAATTTCATGGAATAGTTTGGATAGTATTGGTATGAAGGTCTGATAGAATTCTGTACCAAACCCATCTGGACTTGGGCTCTTTTTGGTTGTGAGACTTTTATTGAATGTTTCTATTTCTTTAGGAGTTATGGGGTTGTTTAAGTGGTGTATTTGTTCCTGATTTAACTTTGGTACTTGGTATCTGTCTAGGAAATTGTCCATTTCCTCCAGATTTTCAAGTTTTGTTGAACATAGGCTTTTTAGTAGAATCTGATGATTTTTTGAATTTCCTCTGGCTCTGTTGTTATGTCTCCCTTTTCATTTCTGATTTTGTTAATTTTGACGCACTCTCTGTGTCCTCTGGTTAGTCTGGCTAAGGGTTAATCTTGTTGATTTTCTCAAAGAACCAGTTTTTGATTCTGTTGATTCTTTGTGTAGTCCTTTTTGTTTCTACTTGGTTGATTTTAGCTATGGGTTTGATTATTTCCTGCCTTCTACTCCTCTTGAGTGTGTTTGCTTCTTTTTGTTCTAGAGCTTTTAGGTGTGCTGTCAAGCTGGTGACATATGCTCTTTCCTGTTTCCTTCTTCATGCACTCAGAGCTATGAGTTTTCCTCTTAGCACAGCTTTCATTGTGTCCCATAAGTTTGGGTATGTTGTGCTTTCATTTTCATTAAATTCTAAGAAATCTTCAATATCTTTATTCCTTCCTTGACCAGATTATAATTGAGTAGAGCATTGTTCAACTTCCATGTATATTTGGGCATTCTTCCCTTATTGTTATTGAAGACCAGCATTAACCTGTGGTGGTCTGATAGCACGCATGGGATTATTTCTATCTTTCTGTATCTGTTGAGGCCTGTTTTGTGCTCTACTACATGGTCAATCTTAGAGAAAGTACCATGAGATGGTGCTAAGAAGGTATACTCTTTTGTTTTAGGATAGAATGTTCTATAAATATCTGTTAAGTCCATTTGGTTCATGACTTTTCTTAGTCTGTCGATGTCCCTGTTTAACTTCTGTTTCCATGATTTGTTTATTGATGAGAGTGGGGTGTTGAAATCTCCTACTATTATTTTGTGAGGTGCAATGTGTGCTTTTAGCTTTAGTAAGGTTTCTTTTATCTATGTAGGTTCCCTTGTATTTGGAGCATAGATATTTAGGATTGAGTGTTCATCCTGGTGGATTTTTTCTTTGATGAATATAAAGTGTCCTTCCTTATCTTTTTTTATGACTTTTGGTTGAAAATCCATTTTACTCGATATTAGAATGGCTACTCCAGCTTGCTTCTTCAGACCATTTGCTTGGAAAGCTGTTTTCCAGCCTTTTACTGTGAGATAGTGTCTGTCGTTGTCTCTGAGGTGTGTTTCCTGTAGGCAGCAAAATATTGGGTCTTCATTGCATATCCAGTTCATTTATCTCTGTCTTTTTATTGGGGAACTGAGTCCATTGATACTGAGAGATATTAAGGAATAGTGATTGTTGCTTCCTGTTATATTCATGTTTGGATGTTAGGTTATGTTTGTGCTTGTCTTCTCTTTGTTTTGTTGCAAAACAGTTAGTTCCTTGCTTTTTCTAGGGTGTAGCTTGCCTCTTTGTGTTGGGCTTTACTATTTATTAACCTTTATAGGGCTTGATTTGTAGAAATATATTGTGTAAATTTGGTTTTGCCATGGAATATCTTGGTTTCTCCATCTATGTAAATTGAGAGTTTTGCTCAATACAGCAACCTGGGCTGACATTTCTGTTCTCTTAGGGTCTGTATGACATCTGTCCTTGATCTTCTGGCTTTCATAGTCTCTGGTGAGAAGTCTGGTATAAGTCTGATAGGTCTGCCTTTATATGTTACTTGACCTTTTCCCCGTACTGCTTTTAATATTCTTTCTTTGTTTTGTGCGTTTGGTGTTTTGACTATTATGTGACAGGAAGAGTTTCTTTTCTGGTCCAATTTATTTGGAGTTCTGTAGGCTTCTTGTACGCTTATGGGCAGCTCTTTCTTTAGGTTAGAGACGTTTTCTTCTATAATTTTGTTGAAGATATTACTGGTCCTTTGATTTGGGAGTCGTCACTCTCTTCTATACCTATTATCCTTAGGTTTGGTCTTCTCTGTGTCCTGGATTTCCTGTATGTTTTGGGCCGGTAGATTTTTCTGTTTTACATTATCTTTGACAGTTGTGTCGATGATTTCTCTGGCATCTTCTGCTCCTGAGATTCCCTCTTCTATCTCTTGCATTCTGTTGGTGATGCTTGTAGTCACTTGGTCTTTAAAAAAGGAATTAAAATCATTCAATGGGAAAAAGATAGCATTATCAGTAAGTGGTGCTGGATCAACTGGAGCTCAGCCTGTAGAAGAATGCAAATTAATCCATTCTTATCACCCTCTACAAAGCTTACAACCAAGTGAATCAAGGACCTCGATATCAAACTTATAGAAGAAAATGTGGGAAAGTTTGATCACATAGGAAGTGGGGAAATTTTCCTGAACAAAGTCCAAGAGGATCAAGAACCTCCACATAAAACCAAATACACTCAGACTAATAAAAGAAAAAGTGGGGAAGAGTTTCCAACAAATGGGCACTGGGAAAAATTTCCTGAACAGAACATCAATGGCTTATGCTCTAAGACGAAGAATCAACAATTGGGACCTCATAAAACTGCACAGCTTCTGTAAGGCAAAAGACACTATCATTAGGACAAAATGGCAACCAACAGACTGAGAAAAATCTTTACCAATCTTACATCTAGTAGAGGGCTAACATCCAAAATATACAAAGAACTCAAGAAGTTAGACTCCAGATAACCTAATAATCCTATTAAAAATGTTACAATGCTAAACAAAGAATTCCCATCTGAGGAATAGCAGATGGCTGAGAAGTACCTAAAGAAATACTCAGTATCCTTAGTAATCAGGGAAATTCAAATCTAAAGTACCCTGAGATTCCACCTCAAACGAATCATAATGGCTAAGAACAAAATCTCAGGTGACAACAGATGCAGTTGAGGTTGTGGAGAAAGGGGAACACTCCTCCATTGTTGATGGGATTGCAAACTGGTACAACCACTCTGGAAATCAGTCTGGAGGTTCCTCAGAAAATTGGACATTCCACTATCTGAGGAACCAGCTATACCTCTCCTGGACATATACCCAAAATATGCTCCAACATATAACAAAGACACATGCTCAACTATGTTCATAGCAGCCTTATTTATAATAGCTGGAAGCTGGAAAGAAGCCAGATGCCCTTCAACAGAGGAGTGGATACAGAAAATATGTTACATCTACACAATGGAGTACTACTCTGCTATTAAAAACAATGATTTCATGAAATTCATAGGCAAATGGATGGAACTAGATAATATTATCTTGAGTGGTGTAACCCAATCAGAGAAAAACAAATATGAGATATGCTCTCACTGGTAATTGTATATTAGCCTAACAGCTGAAATTACCCAAGATACAATCCACAAACCGCATGAAGCTCAATAAGAAAGATGACCAAAGTGCGGATGTTTCACTCCTTCTTTAAATGGGGAACAAAAATATTCATAGTAGTGGATATGGAGGCATAGTTTGGAGCAGAGACTGAAGGAATGGGCTTTCAGAGCCTGCTCCACATGTGGCCCATAAATATACAGCCACCAAAATTAGATAAGATTGATGAAGCTAGGGGCTGGGGATTTAGCTCAGTGGTAGAGCGCTTACCTAGGAAGCGCAAGGCCCTGGGTTCGGTCCCCAGCTCCGAAGAAAAGAACCAAAAAAAAAAAAAAAAAAGATTGATGAAGCTAAGAAGTGCATGCTTACAGGAACCGGATATAGATATCTCCTGAGAGACACAGCCAGAACATATCAAATAGCAGCCAACCTGTGAACTGAGAATGGAACCCCATTGGAGGAATTAGAGAAATGATTGAAGGAACTGAAGAGGCTTGCAACCCCATAAGAACAACAATGCCATTCAACCAGAGATCCCATGGAATAAACCACTACCCAAAGACTGTACTTGGACTGTCCCATGGCTCCAGACACATATGTAGGGGAGGATGGCCTTGTTTGGCAGCAGTGGAAGGAGTAGCCCTTGGTCCTGTCAAGTTTTGACTCCCAGTTTAAGGGAATATCAGGGGGCGGGTGGGGGATTGGGTTGAATGGGGAGGGGAACACTGTTGTAGAAAAAGGGAAGTGGGAGGGGATATGGGGCTTATTGGTAGGAAACCAAGAAAATGAATAACATTTGAAATGTAAATTACCAAAAATCCAATAAAAAATTCTTAAATTAAAAAAAAAGAAATTAAAGAAGATAATAAAAGATGGAAAGATCCCTAACGTTCATGAATCTAAAGGTTTAACATAAGAAATATTGCCATCTTACCAATAACAATCTAGAGAGTCAATGGAATTCCCATTAAAATTCTTACACAATTCTTACAGACATTCAAAAAACAACACTCAACTTCAGATGAAAAACCAAAATACCTACTATAACTAAAATAATACTGTACAATAAAGGAACATATGGAATCATCACCACTTCTGATGTCACAATATAGGTATTGGCATAAAAACACACTGATTGGTCATTGAAATTAAATGAAAGAACCAGATATAAATCTACACACCAATAAGCAACTAGTGTTTAAAGAAGCTGTTGGAAAAAAGAAAGTATCTCCAACAAATGGGGCTGGTCCAATACAATGTCAGCATGTAAAAGAATGCAAACCATCATCGTCCACAAACTAATGTCCAAGTGGATCAAAGACCTCAAAATAAAACAACATATACTGAACCAGTTAGAAGAGAAAATGGGGAAGAGCCTTGAATGCATTGGCACAAGAGATAACTTTCTGAACCGAACAATAATGGCTCAGATGCTAAGATCAACAATTAATAAATGGTGTAGTGAAGGACAGGAAAGATAGCTACATAGCCATGAAAATGAACGGAAATCTTTAACTGACAGGAGTGGGGAGAAGGAGAACATCTCCAGGAAGTGACATGGATATGGAGAGGAGACTGAGGGAATGGCCAACCAGTAACCAATCCAACTTGGGTCCCATCCCATGAGCAAACACCAATCCCTAACACTATTCATATTCTGTTATGCATGCAGACAAGAGCAAGTTGTCCTCTGAGAGACTCCATGCAACATCTGACTCAGATATATACAGATACCCACAGCCAAAAAGTAAATGGAGCTTGGGGACTCTTATGGAAGAAAAGAAGGAAGACTTGAAGAATCTGGAGGGGATAGGAACTCCAAAGGAAGAGCAACAGAGTCAACTAACATGGACCCTTGGAGCTATCAGAGACTGATGTAACCACCAATCAAAGAGTATAAACAGGCTGGACATAGGCCTCCCTGCATATATATAGCAGATGTGCAGCTTGGCCTTCATGTGGGTCCTAATAACTGGAGTACCCTAATTAGGGCTTATCTCTAATGCTGTTGCCTGTATTTGGTATATATTCTTCTAGATGGACTGCCTTGTCTGGCGTCAGTGGGATAAGAAGTGCCTAGCCTCACAGTGACTTAAAGTGCCAAGGTGAGGGAATAACCAGGTGGGGGCAGCCTGCTCAGAGGAGAAAAGAAGGGGGACAAGAGAAGGATTGTGGGAGGAGGTAACCTGGGATGAGATGTAATACAAAAAATACAATTAAATTTAAAAATATCTTTGTTTCGTACTCCCATGTTACTTGTAACAATCACCATCACAGTTTTACTCTTGTCCATTTAAAATAATTAAACACTGGAGATTTCACTCCACAAGTCATGCAAGTTATAAAGGTATTCCCAGGAATTTAACGCTATATTCAAAGGTTGTTGAAATAATAAATCTATATAAATATCTGGGAGATTAACTTTATAATAATTTTTTACAAAGGCTTATATTATATACTTGTCCATATAAATGGTAAAATTTGGTGTTATTTTAGACCACATAACCCATAAAACAAATAATTTTTGCAACTTTTTCAGTTTTTATGAAAAACACATAGATGTAGTCTCCTAAATATAGTAATATTAAATTACATACTGTGACTAAGACTTTGTGAATATGAAGAGTTATTTTGTATTCAAAACTAATCCAATTATAAGACTTCCAATCTTGCTGTAAATCATGTTCCCTGGCCTTCAAGATAAATGCTGAGTTAAGTGGAGAAGAAAAATGTATTCAGAGAACTTTCCTGTAATTTTTAAATTTTCTAAGGACAACTGCAAATATAAGCTACCTTCAGTGAATCCCAGCTAATCTTTTTTTTTAATTTTTATTGGATATTTTATGGTTATGTTTATTTAAGTGTTATCCCCTTTTCCCCCTTTTCCATCCCTCCTCCTCCCTCCCTGTGCTTCCATTAAGATGCTCCTATTCTCACCCACCCTCAGCCACCTTAATTCCCTGGCATTCCCCTACACTGGGGAAAGGAGCCTTCACAGGACCAAGGCTTCTCTTATTGGTTCCAAGCAATGCCATCTCTGCTACATATGCAGAGTATTGGTTCCCTCCATGTGTACTCATTGTTTGGTGGTTTAGTCCCTTGGAGTTCTCGGTAGGGTCTGGTTGGTTGATATTGTTGTTCTTCCTATGGAGCTGCAAACCCCTTCAGTAATTTCTCTAACTGCTCCATTTGGTCCCCTTGCTCAGTCTGATGGTTAGCTGCAAGCATCCTCATCTGCATCAGTAGAGCTCTGGCAGAGCCTCTCAGGAGACACCCACATCAGGTTCCTATCAGCAAGCACTTCTTAGCATCTGCAATAATGACTGGGTTTGGTGACTACATATGGGATGGATCCCCCGGAGGGACAGATTCTGGATGACCTTTTCTTCGGTCCCTGCTCCACGTTTTGCCCCTATAATTCCTCCTGTGAGTTTTTTGTTCTCCCTTCTAAGAAGGACTGAAGCATTCATATTTTTGTCTTCCTTCCTGAGCTTCATATAGTCTGTGAATTGTTTCTTGGGTATTCGAGCTTTTAGGTGAGCGCATACCATGTGTGTGGTTTTGTGACTGGGTTACCTCACTCAGGATGATATTTTCTAGTTCCATTCATTTGCCAAAGCATTTCATGTAGCCATTGTTTTTAATAGCTAAGTAGTACTCCATTGCATAAGTGTACCACATTTTCTGTATCCTTTCCTCTGTTAAAGGGCATTTGGGTTCTTTCTAGCTTCTGGCTACTATAAATAAGGGTGCTATGAACACAGTGGAACATCTGTCCTTGTCATATGTTGGAGAATCTTTTGGGTGCATTCCCAGGACCCATCAAAATTTCAACTCAATTCTTCATAGTGTTAGAAAGAGCAACGTGCCAATTCATTTGGAATAACAAAAATCTCAGGATAGTGGAATCTACTCAACAAAAGAACTTCTAGCGGAATCACCATCTCTGACCTCAAGCTGTATTACTGAGCAATTGTGATAAAAACTGCCTGGTATTGGTATAGTGACAGGCAGAAAGATAAATAGAATAGAAATAAAGGCCCAGAAATGAACCCACACACCTATGGTCACTTGATCCTTGACAAAGGAGCTAAAACTGTTCAACGGAAAAAAGATGGCATTTTCAGTAAATGGTGCTGGTTCAACTAGAGGTCAGAATGTAGTAGAATGCAAATTAACCCATTCTTATTTTCTTGTACAAAGCTCAAGTCCAATTGGATCAAAGATTTCCAGCTAATCTTAACTGTGTATGCTCTAAATTCCCCTGTGTTCTGTGTATATGAAAAACATAACCTATAAACAATAGATGGTTGTTTAGATAAACTGACTCCAAAACATTAATTTGTCAAAAAATTAAGTCATATTTCTTTTTATCATGAATGGGATCAGGATACTTAAGGAAAGATTCTATTAACCTGAGTTTTAGATATATAGTGCTACTACTGCTTTATTAGATATTTTGATTAGAATTTAATGTGATTTCACAAACTCTTTACAGTTTTACAATTATTTTCCTTCAATTACATGAATAACCCACTTATAGAAATTCTTACATGGGTTAATGAAAGATGAATGAATCTAGGAAGATAATAGCAGTATGTTTATTTTAGGTTACAATAAAGAATGAATAATTTTGTTATTTAGCCACTATATTGTCTTCTTTGGACTCAAGCAAAAAGAATAGTGTATCAAATCTGTTTATTTCAGAATTGCAAAAAATTAATGTGATACTTCTTCTAATATCCCACACAATAAACAATGTGTAAATAGAAAAAACAAAGAACCATCTCCTTGACTGCTTTTTAAGGGAGAAATATATACAATATTAGGAGACCCTTTTATTTTATCTATCATACATACATACATAGCTACCAATGACCTTCCTATCTATCTACGGTTTTTACTCACTGCTGAAACACTAATTCAACACTCTCTTATAACTTCCATCTAGAGAAAAAAATAAGTCATTTTGTTTAGATATATTCCTTTCATAGCACTAGGCCATGTTAGATATAATAGCTACAATAATCAACCAGAAGCACACGAACCATTTTTTCATTTCAAAATGACATAGATCTTTACTAAGATCCTGCAGTGACTTCTCACTAAATGTGTGACTCAAGTGAACTTCAAGATTCATCTTTGATGTTTCTTCATATATTCAGTTATTCAAGTAGTCAACAGTGTATGCAAACTTTTTTATCTTTGTGACTCTTCTCATTACCCCTTCTCAACTCATTTATTTTTCTTATATCATCTCATAACAAACTTTCATTTTTGTTCACATTTTCATATGCAAAGTTAGTCTTTAAATATTATATAACTATGGAAAATAAATTAAAATAATGAATACCTATTATTTCTAATATTCTTGTAATGTTACTCCCTACTCAAAATAAATGTAATTGAATTGGAACTTTATGATGGAATATAATTTTAAACAAAAATGCTTATATCGGATGAACAGAGTTGTATCATTCAACTCTATCATTACAAATAAATTCTTGGAGAATCATTTTCTCAATTACTACCCAATTTTGAAAGATACTAATTACACAAGGTCACTGGAAGGACTAAATACATAATGATGTAATCTAAACACAATACTTGACATAGTTGGTTTTGATAGATAATTTTTCTAAATGTTTCTCCAATATTATCCCACTGTATTTTGTAATACACCATTGCTGTTAAAAGCCTTGTTGCCAGTTTATTTTAATTCCTTGGTAAGTCATATTTCTTCTTTAGCTTCCTTTCTTTGACTTTTATGTCTCATTTCACAGATAAATGTCTAGTTGTAAATTGCTTTCAATTAGTTCTATTCATTCTGTTCTATGCATATTGATTCTTTACTTTTATGTATTTCATCAGATCTTGAAAACTCAAAATATTCCCTGTATTGTGTGCTTTTCAATATATTAGCCTATTCTTAAATAGTTAGACATTTATTAGGCAATCTATCATTTAACCTGACAAATTATAATTTCTTCAAATTTCTATACTGTATACTATGAAATATTTTCAGATATTTATTGCAAATCAATTATTTTTCTCTTTTGCTACATTTAATCTACCACTTAAACTGTTCTCAGTGAAACAAAATCATATGCAACTCTAATTCTAGAACTCAGAAGGTGAATATGGGTGTTTTAGAAGTTAAAGTTATCCTTGAAAATGTAAAGTTCATTGTCAACCTGTGATGTGTGACATTGTCCCCAATATAATATAATCTATTCCCAGGAGTACCTATAATTTCAGCACTTATGCACTGGATTAGATTTCTATTGTATTTCAAGCAGTCATGATCATTTTGAACATTCTCCTACTAGTCCATGCTGTTGAATTTATTTATTTCATGAAACATTTTCAACAAAGATATGTTTTATATTGGAGAAGTCTAATAGATAATTTTTCTGGTGTTTAGCTACTTATGCTCTTTATCTACTTATGATCTTACAAAGTGTGTGTTATTAGTGTTTCAGGTGAGCTTTATTTTAAATTAGGTTAACTTTAAACCATGATAACCTTTATAAATATGTTTTTCCAGGTAGTTTTTTTCTTCCATTTATTTGGAACATGAAAATTCTACTGAGCAAGCATGGGCATCCTGTACCTGTGTAGCAGATGTGCAGTTGGCCTTCATGCAGGTCACGCAACAACTGGAGCATGGGCTGTCTCTGAATCTGTTGCCAGCATGTGGATCTTGTACCCTTAACTGGGCCACCTCATCTGGCCTCAGTGGAAGAGGATGTTTCTAGGTCTATAGTTACATCACATTAGGGGGGCTATGGTACACAGTGGGGTATGTCCTCTTCCAGAGGAGAGGGGAGAGTAAATGGGAGAATCTGTGTGAGGGGAGAACACTGGGTACTGATATAGAAATATAAAGTGAATAAGTAAATAAATTAAAAAGAAAAGAAAAAGAAAACAAGGACAGACATAAAATTGGTTAGGTAGAGAAGGGTGTGCAGATCTAGAAGAATGTAAGAGAAGTATGAAGATTATCTAAATATATTATACAGAATGAATAATAAAGAAAAATAACAGTGAGAGAATCCTGAAAATTCATTCCAGTGTTAAGGGGTCAGAGACAGGAGTATGTGGGATTCTTGTTGCCCATTCTAGCCTAATGCCAATTTTGAGCTTAGTGTAAGGCAATAGATCAAAAATAAAGTGGTAAATGATTAAGGAAAAGTCAGTATTTCAAATGTCACACAGAACAATAATATATTAACTGACTTCCACAAATCAAATTAGCGGTATCTTTAAAATGCCCATAGGGCCATTAAGTCTACAACCTATACTGATAGCTCACTGCTCTCCAGTATATAGATTTATCTAAATAAATCTTAAGTTTTTTTCAAAACCTACTTTATTTAGGGTTCTTCAACACTTTCCCCTTCCTTCTAGCCCACTGAGCACAGGTATGGTAGAAATAAGGTTAATAGGAAAAGAGAATTGTGGACCTGTTTAGTAATAGTTCCTCAGGGCAATTCTACTCTTCATTGTCAGGATACCAGCACTCCAGTTCAATAGCAAATGTCAAACACAAAATCAGTAGCGGCAGCATGATTCACCAGAAACAGCAAGGCTCCACTGAATCTGCACAAGTCAGCAGAAGTGGACATAATCGGCCAGAATCAGCCTGAATACTATGAATTTTTTGGTGCATTTCTCTCTATGGAATGAAGATCAGTGACGTGTTGCACAGCATAGCAATGCAAGAGTATCCTCTCACCATATGTGAGCTTCCATTTATATTCTTTCTAAACATCACATGTCCTCTCAAGTGTTTGTTTTCAGCAAAACATAGCATGCATTCTCACAAGACAGCTTCCAGAAAAACACCTTGTACACAACTGAGTTGTTAAAGAAACCAAAAGTTTCCGCTTAGTTTACTATTATTAATATTGATTTTATTTGATTGTTTTACGATTTCATAGAATCTGCTCATTTGTGATACAAACACATGCACACACACACACACACACACACACACACACACACACACACACACACACACACACCTGTTTAACCATACACAGAATACTTGTTCAGCCTGAATTCAATCAACGTTTAGTCATCTCAAAGTGTCACTTCAATTGAATTCAGATTCAGAAATAAGTTCAGCTAAAATACTACCAAAGCATAGAAGAGAAAAAAAATGAATAGTCAAGTAGTAAAAACAACAAGCAGGGGAGTGAAAATATGTAAAAACTGACATAACAGCAAAAGAATGTAGAGCTATTGGAGAACCATGGCAGTCAGAGCTATATCTGTTAGGTGTCATAGCAGTATCCAGAGGGTAATTAGGCATTTGAGCAGCATAGCAGGGTAATGGAAGGGGCTAAGGAGAACTGCAGCAAGGAACAATAGCATATGCCACTCAGAAAAAGGTTCTTTCAGTTTGAAAAATCAATGAAAGAAACCAAATGCTATTAGTGCCTGCGACTGTTGGAAGACTGACTTCAAGGTGATAGGTAAAACTGAATCTAGTTGCTGTGAGTCAGAGAGGCTGACAAATCTTTTCTTCCAAAAAGAAAATATTTCACATCAAGTCTGACTTGCAGATCCACAGAGTATCAAAGAAGCTCTGAATTGAAGTATATACACAGTCAGTTTTACAATAGGTCTTATTTATACCTTCATTTCAGCTGGGCTTTTTTTCTCCTGATTTGACCTTAGAATGGAAAGGGGCTTGCAATTCAGATTCTCACTTGATCTCCATTGTCATCTGCAAGATGTGCAGGTAGCTTTACCTTACTGGGAGGTCTGTACAACTATATCCCTGGCTTGGGGATTTTATTACTCTTTATTTATTCTTTGCTGAGAGTACTTTAGGTGTACACTCATTGCTTCTCAGCTATAATAGAAGTCCAGCAAGTTTCTTCTGATGACATCTTTGACGAAAGTTGTAAAAGTGCATTTTTCCTATCAAATTAGAGCACAAGTTGGTTATTTCTATGTGTTTCCAAATGAAACTGTTATAACAAAATCTCTAAGAACTAATAAAATTACCTAGGAGTAAACTAAACATAAAGAGATAAAAGATCCCCAGATTGAAAACTTTTAGTCACTGCAAAGAGATTGCAGAAGGCAGTAAAGGAAACCAATATTTCCTAAAATCACCAACTAAAATTACCAAAATAAAAAATTTAAAAATAACAAAAATAAAATCACACCCATGTTTAAGTTTATACACAGCTCAGTGACTAATTATAACTTGTCTGTGATTGTAGACAGCTGGAATATTATAGGCTTGGGGCCAAATGTCTTGGTCTTTCTTTAGGTCCAAAAATAGGCCTCAACACTACCTGTATATTTGACTTAACATTATTGTTCCTATTAAATAAATACTTTTAAAAGTATACAAACTAACAAAACAGGCTTTAAAACAAAACTAAACAAAAGAGCTTGTACTGGCTCATTCGTGTGTCAACTTGACAGAAGCTGTAGCTATCACAGAGAAAGGAGCCTCTCTGGAGGAGAATCCTCCATGAGATCCAGCTGTAAGGCATTTTCTCAAGTAGTGATCAAGGTTGTGAGAACCCATGGTAGGTGGTCCCATTCCTGGGCTGGTGGTCCTGAGTTCTATAAGAAAGCAAGGTGAGCAAGGCAGGAAAAGAAAGCAAGTAAGTAACATCCTTCCATGGCCAGATAAGGCATTCCTCTGCTACATATGTAGCTGGGGCCATGGTTCCCTCAATGTGTAGTCTTTGGTTGGTAGTTTAGTCCCTGGGAGCTCTGAGGATCTGTTTAGTTCTTAAGAGACTTGAAATTTTTGTTATTCAGGTCTTTCACTGGTTTGGTTAGAGTTACACAAATATATTTCATAGCATTTGTGGCTATTGTGAATGATGGTGTCTCCCTAACATGTTTCTTAGCCTTTTTATCCTTTGTTTAAAGGAGGGATAACAATTTATTTATTATGTATCCAGCCACTTTCTTGACCATGCTTATCAGATATAGAATTTCTCTGGTTAATTTTTGGAAGCACATATATATATATATATATATATATATATATATATATATATTATCATATATCTGCACATAGTTATACTTTGGTTTCCTCCTTTCTAATTTTTACCCCCTTGATCTCCTTTAGTTTTCTTAATGTTCTAGCTAGGAGTTCTAGTACTAAATTGAATAGAAAGGGAGAGAATTGACAGCCTTTTTTCCCACTAATTTTAGTGGAATTGTTTTTTTTTTCTCCATTGGTTTGATGTTGGCTATTGGCTTGCTGTATTTTGCTTTGACTATATTAAGGCATATGCTTTATATTCCTGATTTCTCTAATACCTTCTAAATGAAGGAGTGTTGGACTTAATCAAAAGCTTTTATTCAGTGATTAATAAGATAATCATGTGATTTCTTTTCTTTCACATTTTTATATGGTGAATTACATTGTGCATTTTCATATACTTTTTTCTTGTAATTAATTCTTTTGTAATTAATTTCTTTTTTAAAAGTTTTTATTCACTTTTACACTCCAGATTTTATTCCTCTTCCAGTCTACACCTATCAACTATTCTACATCCCATAGCTCATCCCAACTCTGCCAGTCTCCACGAGGATGTTCCTACCCACTATCTCATGAGACTTTCAAACTTCCTGGGGCCTCCAGTCTCTTGAGAGTAAGGTGCGGGGTTGGGGATTTAGCTCAGTGGTAGAGCGCTTGCCTAGCAAGCACAAGGCCCTGGGTTCGGTCCCCAGATCCGAAAAAAAGAAAAAAAAAAGAAGAAGAAAAAAAAAAGAGAGAGTAAGGTGCATCTTCTCTGTCTGAACTCAGACCTGGGAGTCCTCTGCTGTATATGTGTTGGGGGTCTCATCTCAGCTGGTGTATGCTGCCTGGTTGATGATCCAGTGTCTGAGAGATCTCAGAGGTTCATGTTAATTGAGACTTCTGGTCCTCCTACAGGGTTGCCATCCTCCTCAACTTCTTCCAGCTTTTCTCTAATTCATCCACAAGGGTCATCAGCTTCTGTCCATTGGTTGGTTGTAAATATTTGCATCTGACTCTTTCAGCTACTTGTTGGGACTTTCAGATTGTAGACATAATAAGTCCCTTTTTGTGAGCGCTCCATAGACTCAACAATTGGGTCAGGCCTTGGGCCCTCCTCTTGAACTTGATCTTACTTTGGGCCTGTAGCTTTACCTTCCGTTCTTCAAACTCTTCTCCATTTCCATGCCTGCATTTCTTTTAGATACAAACAATTATGGGTCAGTGCTTAGACTGTGAGATAGTACCCCCACTCCTCACTTTCTTTCTGCCCTGTCTTTCTGCTGGAGTTGGGCTCTACAAGTTCCCTCTCCCCACTGCAGGGCATTTCATCTAAGCCTGCCCCGTCCCACCCCCCCATCACCCCCCCCCCAATCCTGTGAGGCTCTCACTTCCCAGGTCTTTGGTACATTATGTAGGGACATCACAACCTCCTTCCTCCTGAGGTCACCTGTTTCCATTCTTTCTGCTGGCCCTCAGGGCTTCAGTCCTTCCCCCCCCTCACCCAATACCAGATCATGTTCCCTTCTCCTCCTAACCCCATCCCCTTCCCCTCCCCTGTCCCTCTGTCCCTCCCCTCTTGTCGTTGCTTTCTTCTTCCTCCCACGTGGGGCAGAGGCTTTCTCACTTGGGCCCTTCAGCTTATTGAACATTTTGAGTTCTGTGGACTGTACCTTGGGCATTCTGTACTTTTTTTTTTTTTGGCTAATATCCACTTATTAGTGAGAATATATGATGCATGTCCTTTTGGGTCTGAGTTACTTCACTCAGAATAACATTTTATTGATCCATCCATTTGCCTGAAAACTCAGAAGCCCACATTCTTTTTTTTCCCATCTTTATTAACTTGAGTATTTCTTATTTACATTTCGATTGTTAGTCCCCTTCCCGGTTTCGCCAACATCCCCCTAACCCCTCCCCGTCCCCTTCTGTATTGGTGTTCCCCTCTCCATCCTCCCCCGATTACCACCCTCCCCCCCACAACAATCACGTTCACTGGGGGTTCAGTCTTAGCAGGACCAAGGACTTCCCCTTCCGCTGGTGCTCTTACCAGGCTATTCATTGCTACCTATGAGGTTGGAGCCCAGGGTCAGTCCATGTATAGTCTTTGGGTAGTGTCTTAGTCCCTGGAAGCTCTGGTTGCTTGGCATTGTTGTTCATATGGGGTCTCGAGCCCCTTCAAGCTCTTTCAGTCCTTTCTAAGATTCCTTCAACGGGAGTCCCATTCTCAGTTCAGTGGTTTGCTGTTGGCATTTGCCTATGTATTTGCTGTATTCTGGCTGTGTCTCTCAGGAGAGATCTATATCCGATTCCTGTCAGCCTGCACTTCTTTGCTTCATCCATCTTATCTAGTTTGGTGGCCGTATATGTGTGGGCCACATGTGGGGCTGACTCTGAATGGGCGTTCTTTCAGCCTCTGTTCTAAACTTTGCCTCCCTATAGCCTCCCAAGGGTATTCTTGTTCCCCTTTTAACAACTCCTTTCAAAATAGCCACAGATAATATAAAATATCTAGGGGTAAATCTAACCAAGCAATTGAAAGATACCTTTGATAAGACTCAAGAAAGAAATCGAAGAGGATTTCAGAAAATGGAGATATCTCCCATGCTCATGGATTAGGAGAATTTACATAGTAAAAATGGCCCTCCTCCCAAAGGCAATCTACAGATTCAATGCAATCCCCAACAGTATCTCAACAGAGTTTAAGTATTTTCATATACTTAACCATCTCTGCTTCATCTCTTGGATAAAGCCTACTTGATCATGATGGATGATGTCTCTGATGTGTTCCTGGTTCAATTTGTGAGTACTTTATTATTTTTACTTCAATGTTCATATGAGAATTTGTTCTGAAATTCTTTCTTTGTTGAGTCTTTGTGTGGTTTAGATATCATGGTCACTGTGGCCTCATAGATTGATTTGTGGCAATGTTCCTTCTATTTATAGTCTGTAGAATAGTTTGAAGGGTCATATTAACACTTCTGGTATTCTGCTCTAAAACTCTCTGACACTGAGGGTTGTTTGTTTATTGTTTTATTTGGGAAATTTAATGACTGCTTCTATTTCCTTAGGTATTATAGGATTATTTAAATAATTTACCTGAAATTATCCATTTTGTTTAGATTTTCTAATTTTGGGGAGTATAGGCGTTTGAAGTAAGACCTAATGACTCTTTACTCAGTTTCCACTGTTATGTTCCCATTTTCATTTATGATTTTGTAAATTTCTGTACTGTCTCTCTGCATTTTAGTTAGTTTGGCTAAGGCTTAGTCTATTTTGTTGATTTTCTCAAAGAAACCAGCTCTTGGTTTTATTGTGTTTTTAAGTTGTTCTCTTTGTTTCAAATTGATTGATTTCAGCCTTGAATTTCACTATTTCCTGCCATTCACTACTCTTGGGTGTGTGTGCTTCCTTTTCTGCTAGAGCTTTCAGGTGTGCTGTTAAGTTGCTACATTGGTATCTTAATTTCTTTTTTTTATTTAAATGGTGTTTTTTATTCTTTAATCCTTTTTTATATTCTTCATACTCCTCCTGGTCAGACTACTCCCCATCCATACCTTCTCCCTGACCCCTGTCTCGAAGAGAATATCCCTACCCCACAATCAGCAGACCCTCCCCCCTCTATGGGGCCTCAAGTCTCTCAAGGGTTAGGTGCATTTTCTCTCACTGAGGCCAGATCAGTCAATCTTCTGCTGTATATGTGTTAAGGTTTCATATCAGATGTTGTATGCTGCCTGGTTGCTGCTTCAGTATCTGAGAGATCTCAGGCATCCAAAACAGTTAAGACTGATGGTCTTTCAGGGGACTGCCCTCCCCCTCAGCTTCTTCCAGCTCTTCCTCAATTCAAGTACAGGGATTCCCAGGAAAACACAATCAAACAAGTGAAGGAATTGAACAAAGTGGTCCAAGACCTAAAAGTGGAAGTAGAAACAATAAAGAAAACACAAACATTGAAATGGAAAACCTAGGAATGAGGTCAGGAATTACAAGTGTAAGCATCACCAATAGGGTACAAGAGATAGAAGAATCTCGGGTATAGAAGATACCTTAGAAGATATTGGCAAAATTGTCAAAGAAAATTCAAAACATAAGAACCTCCTAACACAAAACATCAAAGAAATCCAGAACACAAAGAACAAAGCAAATCTAAAAATAATAAGAATAGAGGAGAGTGAAGATTCCCAACTCAAAAGACCTGAAAACATCTTCAACAAAATCATAGAAGAAAACTTCTCCAACCTAAAGAATGATGACCATAATGTACCAGAAGAGTATAGAACACCAAATGGACTGGACAAGAAAAGAAAACCCTCTCATCACATAATAATAAAAACATTAAATACACAGAACAAGGAAAGAATATTAAAGCTGCAAGGGGAAAAGCCAAGTAACATATAAAGGCAGAATTAAACCAGACTTATCAACAGAGACACTAAAAGACAGAAGATCCTGGAAAGAGGTAATATAGACCTGGAGAGAACACAAATGCCAGACTAGGCTCTTATACCCAGCAAAACTCTCAATCAAAATTGATGGAGAATTAAATATATATATACAGAAGTCCTCAATTTCTTTATGAAGATATTTAGTGCTATGAATTTTCCTTTTTGCACTGTTTTCATTTATTGTGTTTCATAAATTTGGGTTTGTTGTGACTTCATGTTAATTGAATTGTAGAAAGTCTTTAATTTCTGCCTTTATTTCTTCTCTTACACACTGTTCATTGACTAAAGATGTTGAGTTAATGTATAGGGTTTCTGTTATTTCTGTTGTTGAAGTCCAGTTTTAATCCATGATGATCTGATAGTATACAAGGGTGATCTCAATTTTCTCTTATCTGTTTGACACTTCTTTGTGCCTGAGCAAATGGCCAATGGAGAATGTTCTATGAGGTGCTAAGAAGAAAGTATATTATTTTCTGTTTGGTTGAAATGTTCTGAAAATATATGTTAGGTTAATTTGTATCATAATATTTGATAGTTTCATTATTTCTCTGATAAGTTTCTGTCTCAACAACCTGTCAGCAATTGAGAGTGCTGTTTTGAGGTCTCCCACTATTAATGTGTAGGGTTTACTGTATGATTTAAGCTTCAGTGATAGTTCTTTTACCATGTTGATGTCCTTGTTTTTGGGGCATACATGCTCATAATTGAGAAGTCATCTTGGTGAATTTTTCCTTTGAGGAGTATTAAGTGTTCTTGTGCATCTATTTTGATTACTTTTAGCTGAAAGTCTATTAAATAGTAGAGTGGCTACTCTAGCTTGTTTTTTAGGTCCATTTGCATGGAAACCTTTTTCCAGCCCTTCATTCTGAGGTAATGTCTTTCTTTATTTTTAAGGTAAATTTCTTGTATGCAGCATAATGTTGGACCTTAGATCCCATTTAAGTATCCATTCTGATAGCTTGTGTGTTTTTACTGGGGAATTGAGATCATATATTTTGAGAGCTAATAATGACCAATGATTTTTAATTCCTACTATTTTGATGTTGGTGATGTATATTTCTCTTCTTTTGATTCTGCATATGTAGAGATGATTTTTTGGGTTTTCTTAGGTGTAGTTACTCTTCTTGTGTTGGAGTTTGCCATCTAGTATCCGTTGCATGCCTGGATTAGTGAAAATATATCATTTAAATTTAAATTTGTCATGAAATATCTTGTTTTTTCTGTCTATGATGTTTGAAAGTTTTGCTGGGCATAGTGGTCTAAGCTGGCATCTGATCTCTGAGAGACTACAAGACATCTACGCAGGCCCTTATGGCTTTTATAATCTCTGCTGTGAAATCTTGTGTAATTCTAAAGATCTTTTTTTATAAGTCACTTTTACTCTACCTCTTATGACTTTTAATATTGCTTTCTTTGTTCTGTATATTTCATAGTTCTATTATTATATGGCAGAAGGATTTTCTTTTCTGGTCAAATCTATTTGGTGTTCTGCAAGCTTCTTATATGTTTACAGACATCTCTTTCTTTAGGTTATAGAAATTTTCTTCTATTATTTTGTTGAATATATTTTCTGGGCCTGTTGGTTGAGAGTCCTCCTCCTCCTCCTCTTCCTCCTCCTCCTCCTCCTCCTCCTCCTCCTTTTTCTCAAATGTCATTCCCTTTCCAAGTTTCCCCATCTATAAGCCCTCTATCTTATCCCACCCACCCACCCCCTTCTTGACTCTGGAAATCAGTCTGGAGGTTTCTCAGAAAAATAGAGAGTCTTCTTATTTTGTCCCTGTTATTCTTAGGTTTTTTCTTTCATAGTGTTCTAAATTTCCTGAATATTTGGTGTCAGAAACATTTTAGATTTAGCCTACTGTATCTTCTATGCCTGAGATTCTATCTTCCAGCTTTTGAATTCTGTTGGTGATGCTAGTATCTGTAGTTTCTGTTCACATTTCTAGGGTAAAGAGCTCCAGGATTACACCAGATTGTTGTCTTTATTGCTTCCATTTCCTCTTTCAGGTTCTGAACAGTTTTACACATTTCTTTCTTCTATTTTATTGTATTTTGCTGTATTTGTAAAGGGTTTTATTGAATTCCCCTTTAAAGGCCTCTATCATCTTCATAAGATTACATTTAAGATAGTTCCAGATGCAATCAGACCAATTGGATTGGAGTTAAAACCACGTTTCCCTGGTGGGAGCAGGCCTCCATGGATACAGGTATTGCTGATGGTTCTTGATGTTGCAGGCCTCTTTTTGTCCTAGTAGATAGGTCTTTAGGCATGCAGTCAGAGCTTTGGCCTCAGAACTATTATGCAAAGACAGCAGGGCAGAGCTCACTGATGTTCAGTTTGACAGACAGGTTCTAGGAGGCTGGGAAGTAGGGCAGGGGTCTTACCTAGTGGTTGATGATGGCTGAAGAAATTTGGGATTGTGATATAGAAATAAAGGGGACAGGGCAACCTCATGGCTGCTATGCTTTCTGGGTACTCAGGAGGTAGGGGTTTGGGGCTTGGACATCTCACCTGTTTGTGAATATGCTTTCTATTAATAAAGGGACATTTTTATTGTTGATGAAGGAAAGCTAGATAAAGGAGTAAAAGCCTTTTTATTAATGGATTATGGTTGCCAATCTAAGTGCTCTCAACTTCATCATTGTGAAAAAACTAAAACAGGCACAGCTATTCCAGATATACCTGGACTAACAGTTGCTACTATGCCTCTGCAGTTGTGTCCCAAATGTCTTTCAATCTCTGTAAAGAAGATGATGTCTACCAATATGTTGTCAGAAAGTTGTCAAACAAAGAAAGGGACACTGAACCAAACCATCCAAGGTTCAGCATATTGTTTCTCTACCTGCCCTTTAACACAAATGCCAGTGCATTACTATGAATGAACAATGTACTAAGAAGTGTAATGAATAGGCTGAAGAGGCACTAAACTTTTGCTCAAATGAATGAAGAAAGCCAAAGGAAAATGTCAGGGACACATTGCAAAGAAATATAGGGTCTCCTTGCTGAGAGCTTCTACTTCTAAGTCTGAGTCCTGTCAAAAGTAAGCTTTTAAGAACAAATATACAGACATTGGCAAAATATCTTTAAGATACTAAGGATACAAAGGACATACTTCACTATATTAAATACAATTTACAGAAAGCCTGTCACAACATCATCCAAAATCAAGGGAAGTCAAAATATGTCCACTAAAAGCAGAAATAAGGTAAAGATATTTACTCTCCACACTTACTTAATTGCACGGAGCCGTATTGGATTTGGGCCTAGCCGCTTTTTGACTGCATGGTTCAAAGTGACTCTGGGCTGTTTGGCCACAGAGACTCACCCCTAAGATGACTGCCATAAGTTTTAAGATTGTTGGACAAAGCCTCTCCCATGAATTTACGGCACAGAAAGATAACATTCAAGGGATGTCTCAGCTCGAGCAGATACCAGTTATCTCCTCAGTCTACACCCGGTGTCTCCACCACCTGACCTCATCGCCTGAATTCTTTGCCTCCAGCTATCAGTGCCTATACCCTCATCTCCCCCCTCCTTCATATTTCACAAAGGTCACTCCCCCTACCTGAAAGCCTTAAAAGCTGTAACATTCATCCCAATAAACGAGACCTTGACAACAGAATCTTGCTTGGTCTCCTTCTTCTCTCGCCCCCCATTTAGGCCCAAGGGTAGCGCCCCTTCGGGACCCTGAATAACTGGGTCCCCGCTGGCGGGGACATTTAATATAGTACACGTAAAGAGTCAGCTATGGCAACAAGACAACTCAAGGAGATGAAGGGAATACAATTAGGAAATACAGAAGTATCCTTATATATAGATAATAAGATTTTGTATATTAAAATTCATAGACAAACCTCCTAGCTTTCATTTACGCAAACACTAAAAATCTCATCAGATAATATCAGAAACATACTGGAGATATGTACATACATCTCCTACCTCATGTTTCTCCTGAACTATTACTATAAAAACCTCAGAAGACTATACTCATGTTGAAATGTGGTATTTGGTGTAGTCCAAATTTGTGTTCAATTTCGTTCATTCCTATTAGGTTGTCTTAACCCATATTGAGGTTGGTTCTGTGTTTTTTGTTGTTTTTTTTTTTAATTTTATTTTTTTTTATTAACTTGAGTATTTCTTATATACATTTCGAGTGTTATTCCCTTTCCCGGTTTCCGGGCAAACATCCCCCTCCCCCCTCCCCTTCCTTATGGGTGTTCCCCTCCCAACCCTCCCCCCATTGCCGCCCTCCCCCCATAGTCTAGTTCACTGGGGGTTCAGTCTTAGCAGGACCCAGGGCTTCCCCTTCCACTGGTGCTCTTACTAGGATATTCATTGCTACCTATGGGGTCAGAGTCCAGGGTCAGTCCATGTATAGTCTTTAGGTAGTGGCTTAGTCCCTGGAAGCTCTGGTTGCATGGCATTGTTGTACTTTTGGGGTCTCGAGCCCCTTCAAGCTCTTCCAGTTCTTTCTCTGATTCCTTCAATAGGGGACCTCTTCTCAGTTCAGTAGTTTGTTGCTGGCATTCGCCTCTGTATTTGCTGTATTCTGGCTGTGTCTCTCAGGAGCGATCTACATCCGGCTCCTGTCGGTCTGCACTTCTTTGCTTCATCCATCTTGTCTAATTGGGTGGCTGTATATGTATGGGCCACATGTGGGGCAGGCTCAGAATGGGTGTTCCTTAAGTCTCTGTTTTAATCTTTGCCTCTCCCTTCCCTGCCAAGGGTATTCTTTTTCCTCATTTAAAGAAGGAGTGAAGCATTCACATTTTGATCATCCGTCTTGAGTTTCGTTTGTTCTAGGCATCTAGGGTAATTCAAGCATTTGGACTAATAGCCACTTATCAATGAGTGCATACCATGTATGTCTTTCTGTGATTGGGTTAGCTCACTCAGGATGAAATCTTCCAGTTCCAACCATTTGCCTACGAATTTCATAAACTCGTTGTTTTTGATAGCTGAGTAATATTCCATTGTGTAGATGTACCACATTTTCTGTATCCATTCCTCTGTTGAAGGGCATCTGGGTTCTTTCCATTTTCTGGCTATTAAAATAAGGCTGCGATGAACATAGTGGAGCACGTGTCTCTTTTATATGTTGAGGCATCTTTTGGGTATATGCCCAAGAGAGGTATAGCTGGATCCTCAGGCAGTTCAATGTCCAATTTTCTGAGGAACCTCCAGACTGATTTCCAGAATGGTTGTACCAGTCTGCAATCCCACCAAGAATGGAGGAGTGTTCCTCTTTCTCCACATCCTCGCCAGCATCATCTGTCACCTGAGTTTTTGATCTTAGCCATTCTCACTGGTGTGAGGTGAAATCTCAGGGTTGTTTTGATTTGCATTTCCCTTATGACTAAAGATGTAGAACATTTCTTTAGGTGTTTCTCAGCCATTCGGCATTCCTCAGCTGTGAATTCTTTGTTTAGCTCTGAACCCCATTTTTTAATAGGGTTATTTGTTTCCCTGCGGTCTAACTTCTTGAGTTCTTTGTATATTTTGGATATAAGGCCTCTATCTGTTGTAGGATTGGTAAAGATCTTTTCCCAATCTGTTGGTTGCCGTTTTGTCCTAACCACAATGTCCTTTGCCTTACAGAAGCTTTGCAGTTTTATGAGATCCCATTTGTCGATTCTTGATCTTAGAGCATAAGCCATTGGTGTTTTGTTCAGGAAATTTTTTCCAGTGCCCATGTGTTCCAGATGCTTCCCTAGTTTTTCTTCTATTAGTTTGAGTGTGTCTGGTTTGATATGGAGGTCCTTGATCCACTTGGACTTAAGCTTTGTACAGGGTGATAAGCATGGATCGATCTGCATTCTTCTACATGTTGCCCTCCAGTTGAACCAGCACCATTTGCTGAAAATGCTATCTTTTTTCCATTGGATGGTTTTGGCTCCTTTGTCAAAAATCAAGTGACCATAGGTGTGTGGGTTCATTTCTGGGTCTTCAATTCTATTCCATTGGTCTATCTGTCTGTCTCTGTACCAATACCATGCAGTTTTTATCACTATTGCTCTGTAATACTGCTTGAGTTCAGGGATAGTGATTCCCCCTGAAGTCCTTTTATTGTTGAGGATAGCTTTAGCTATCCTGGGTTTTTTGTTATTCCAGATGAATGTGCAAATTGTTCTGTCTAACTCTTTGAAGAATTGGATTGGTATTTTGATGGGGATTGCATTGAATCTGTAGATTGCTTTTGGTAAAATGGCCATTTTTACTATATTAATCCTGCCAATCCATGAGCATGGGAGATCTTTCCATCTTCTGAGGTCTTCTTCAATTTCTTTCCTCAGTGTCTTGAAGTTCTTATTGTACAGATCTTTTACTTGCTTGGTTAAAGTCACTCCGAGGTACTTTATATTATTTGGGTCTATTATGAAGGGTGTCGTTTCCCTAATTTCTTTCTCGGCTTGTTTCTCTTTTGTATAGAGGAAGGCAACTGATTTATTTGAGTTAATTTTATACCCAGCCACTTTGCTGAAGTTGTTTATCAGCTTTAGTAGTTCTCTGGTGGAACTTTTGGGATCACTTAAATATACTACCATGTCATCTGCAAATAGTGATATTTTGACTTCTTCTTTTCCGATCTGTATCCCTTTGATCTCCTTTTGTTGTCTGATTGCTCTGGCTAGAACTTCAAGAACTATATTGAATAAGTAGGGAGAGAGTGGGCAGCCTTGTCTAGTCCCTGATTTTAGTGGGATTGCTTCAAGTTTCTCTCCATTTAGTTTAATGTTAGCAACTGGTTTGCTGTATATGGCTTTTACTATGTTTAGGTATGGGCCTTGAATTCCTATTCTTTCCAGGACTTTTATCATGAAGGGGTGTTGAATTTTGTCAAATGCTTTCTCAGCATCTAATGAAATGATCATGTGGTTCTGTTCTTTCAGTTTGTTTATATAATGGATCACGTTGATGGTTTTCCGTATATTAAACCATCCCTGCATGCCTGGGATGAAGCCTACTTGATCATGGTGGATGATTGTTTTGATGTGCTCTTGAATTCGGTTGCCAGAATTTTATTGAGTATTTTTGCGTCGATATTGATAAGGGAAATTGGTCTGAAGTTCTCTTTCTTTGTTGTGTCTTTGTGTGGTTTAGGTATAAGAGTAATTGTGGCTTCGTAGAAGGAATTCGGTAGGGCTCCATCTGTTTCAATTTTGTGGAATAGTTTGGATAATATTGGTATGAGGTCTTCTATGAAGGTTTGATAGAATTCTGCACTAAACCCGTCTGGACCTGGGCTCTTTTTGGTTGGGAGACCTTTAATGACTGATTCCATTTCCTTAGGAGTTATGGGGTTGTTTAACTGGTTTATCTGTTCCTGATTTAACTTCGATACCTGGTATCTGTCTAGGAAATTGTCCATTTCCTGAAGATTTTCAAATTTTGTTGAATATAGGTTTTTATAGTAAGATCTGATGATTTTTTGAATTTCCTCTGAATCTGTAGTTATGTCTCCCTTTTCATTTCTGATTTTGTTAATTTGGACGCACTCTCTGTGTCCTCTCGTTAGTCTGGCTAAGGGTTTATCTATCTTGTTGATTTTCTCAAAGAACCAACTTTTGGTTCTGTTGATTCTTTCTATGGTCCTTTTTGTTTCTACTTGGTTGATTTCAGCGCTGAGTTTGATTATTTCCTGCCTTCTACTCCTCCTGGGTGTATTTGCTTCTTTTTGTTCTAGAGCTTTTAGGTGTGCTGTCAAGCTGCTGACATATGCTCTTTCCTGTTTCTTTCTGCAGGCACTCAGTGCTATGAGTTTTCCTCTTAGCACAGCTTTCATTGTGTCCCATAAGTTTGAGTATGTTGTATCTTCATTTTCATTAAATTCTAAAAAGTTTTTAATTTCTTTCTTTATTTCTTCCTTGACCAGGTTATCATTGAGTAGAGCATTGTTCAATTTCCACGTATATGTGGGCATTCTTCCCTTATTGTTATTGAAGACCAGTTTTAGGCCGTGGTGGTCCTATAGCACGCATGGGATTATTTCTATCTTTCTGTACCTGTTGAGGCCCATTTTTTGACCAATTATATGGTCAATTTTGGAGAAAGTACCATGAGGAGCTGAGAAGAATGTATATCCTTTTGCTTTAGGATAGAATGTTCTATAAATATCCGTTAAGTCCATTTGGCTCATGACTTCTCTTAGTCTGTCGACATCACTGTTTAATTTCTGTTTCCATGATCTGTCCATTGATGAGAGTGGGATGTTGAAATCTCCCACTATTATTGTGTGAGGTGCAATGTGTGTTTTGAGCTTTAGTAAGGTTTCTTTTACGTATGTAGGTGCCCTTGTATTTGGGGCATAGATATTTAGGATTGAGAGTTCATCTTGGTGGATTTTTCCTTTGATGAATATGAAGTGTCCTTCCTTATCTTTTTTGATGACTTTTAGTTGGACATTGATTTTATTTGATATTAGAATGGCTACTCCAAATTGCTTCTTCTGACCATTTGCTTGGAAAGTTGTTTTGCAGCCTTTCACTCTGAGGTAGTGTCTGTCTTTGTCTCTGAGGTGTATTTCATGTAGGCAGCAGAATGCAGGGTCCTCGTTGCGTATCCAGTTTGTTAATCTATGTCTTTTTATTGGGGAGTTGAGGCCATTGATATTGAGAGATATTAAGGAATAGTGATTATTGTTTCCCTTTATATTCATATTTGGATGTGAGGTTATGTTTGTGTGCTTTCATTCTCTTTGTTTTGTTGCCAAGACGATTAGTTTCTTGCTTCTTCTAGGGTATAGCTTGCCTCCTTATGTTGGGCTTTACCATTTATTATCCTTTGTAGTGCTGGATTTGTAGAAAGATATTTTGTAAATTTGGTTTTGTCATGGAATATCTTGGTTTCTCCATCAATGTTAATTGAGAGTTTTGCTGGATACAGTAACCTGGGCTGGCATTTGTGTTCTCTTAGGGTCTGTATGACATCAGTCCAGGATCTTCTGGCCTTCATAGTTTCTGGCGAGAAGTCTGGTGTGATTCTGATAGGTCTCCCTTTATATGTTACTTGACCTTTTTCCCTTACTGCTTTTAATATTCTTTCTTTATTTTGTGCGTTTGGTGTTTTGACAATTATGTGACGGGAGGTGTTTCTTTTCCGGTCCAATCTATTTGGAGTTCTGTAGGCTTCTTGTATGTCTATGGGTATCTCTTTTTTTAGGTTAGGGAAGTTTTCTTCTATGATTTTGTTGAAGATATTTACTGGTCCTTTGAGCTGGGAGTCTTCACTCTCTTCTATACCTATTATCCTTAGGTTTGATCTTCTCATTGAGTCCTGGATTTCCTGTATGTTTTGGACCAGTAGCTTTTTACGCTTTACATTATCTTTGACAGTTGAGCCAATGATTTCTATGGAATCTTCTGCTCCTGAGATTCTCTCTACCATCTCTTGTATTCTGTTGGTGAAGCTTGTATCATCAGCTCCTTGTCTCTTCTTTTGGTTTTCTATATCCAGGGTTGTTTCCACGTGTTCTTTCTTGATTGCTTCTATTTCCATTTTTAATTCCTTCAACTGTTTGATTGTGTTTTCCTGGAATTCTTTCAGGGATTTTTGCGATTCCTCTCTGTAGGCTTCTACTTGTTTATTAATGTTTTCCTGTGTTTCCCTAAGTGTGTTCATGTCTTCTTGAAGTCCTCCAGCATCATGATCAAATATGATTTTGAAACTAGATCTTGCTTTTCTGGTGTGTTTGGATATTCCATGTTTGTTTTGGTGGGAGAATTGGGCTCCGATGATGCCATGTAGTCTTGGTTTCTGTTGCTTGGGTTCCTGTGCTTGCCTCTCGCCATCAGATTATCTCTAGTGTTACTTTGTTCTGCTATTTCTGACAGTGGCTAGACTGTCCTATAAGCCTGTGTGTCAGGAGTGCTGTAGACCTGTTTTCCTCTCTTTCAGTCAGTTATGGGGACAGAGTGTTCTGCTTTCGGGCGTGTAGTTTTTCCTCTCTACAGGTCTTCAGCTGTTCCTGTGGGCCTGTGTCTTGAGTTCACCAGGCAGCTTTCTTGCAGCAGAAAATTTGGTCTTACCTGTGGTCCGGAGGCTCAAGTTTGCTCGTGGGGTGCTGCCCACGGGCTCTCTGCAGCGACAGCAACCAGGAAGACCTGTGCCGCCCCTTCTGGGAGCTTCAGTGCACCAGGGTTCCAGATGGTCTTTGGCTTTTTCCTCTGGCGTCCGAGATGTGTGTGCAGGGAGCAGTCTCTTCTGGTTTCCCAGGCTTGTCTGCCTCTCTGAAGGTTTAGCTCTCCCTCCCACGGGATTTGGGTGCAGAGAACTGTTTATCCGGTCTGTTTCTTTCAGGTTCCGGCGGTGTCCGGTTCTGTGTTTTTACATCAATATTCAATAGAATAAATAGTGTGACAGTGGTTATGTCACCAAAACCAATCTACAGATTCAAGGAAATCTCCATGAAAATCCCAACTAACAGTATTCACAGAAGTAGAAAGGAGGGGACAGAAACACTAAAACAAGCAAATGAAAATAACCGAGTAATCAAGCAAACAACCAGGCAAATAAAATGCTCCTAAATTCCCAAAGTAATTTTAAAAATAAAGAGCAATACTGAGTTATCATTGTTTTTCCCAGAGGCTCTTGTGGACCAGGAATCCAGGTTCTTGGTATTTTGTGTTTGTTTGGTTTGTTTTGTTTTCTCCAGGGATTGTTGTAGCACACCCAGGTTGCAATGAAGAAGCAGAGTAACAGTAGTGAGCAAATATACTTTCAGCAAACAGAGGGATCTTTAGGAAGTTGACCCAGGGCATTAGTTATGGTTTGGAGTTTCCTCTTATAGAGTCCAGAAAGAAGAATTGGTTACTAAGAGACAAACAGTTTTTGAAGTAAAAGTCTTCAGTTATGTAATCTTTTACCTAATGTTCATATTGCTTCCCTTTATGCATCTGTTTCCAATCATAAACACTTCAGTTATACACAGGCATAAGATAGTAAATATGAAATATACCTTAAAATTCAGAAGATGGATTTACCATAATATGCATGGATCAAAAATAAGTTTAGAGAAGGTGATGCCTCTGTCTCCCCTATAGGCTCAAGCTTAACTGAATTTCTTTCTTTCTTTTTTTATTGGATATGTTTTTATTTTCATTTCAAATGTTATTCCCTTGCCTGGTTTCTCATCCATAAATCTCCATCCCATCGTCCCTCCCCCTTATTCTACGAGGGTGTTGACCCACCCATCCACCCTCCCCTGACATTCCCTTACATGGGGGTCGAGCCTTGGCAGAACCAAGGACTTCTCCTCCCACTGGTGCCCAACAAGGCCATCATCTGCTACATATGCAACTGAAGGCATAGATCTGTCCATGTGTACACTTTGGATGGTGGTTTAGTATCGGGGAGCTCTGGTTGGTCAGTATTAATGTTCTTATGGGATTGCAAACACCTTCAACGCTTTCTTAACTGAATTTCTTATTTAATAGGAACCACATATCTTTTAATGACACTGCTAGCAGTGAGGTAGAGTTTTCTATATTAATAAATAATATAACCTCTTACAAACATGTCCATATGCTAATTTGAATTAGACAATTCTTCAATTAAGAATTCCTTTTCAGATAATTCTAAGCTGTGTCAAGTTGACAATTAGAGCTAACTAGGACAGTTACTTCGTATTGCTAGATAATTTATATCCATAGCATGAAAATAGAAGCCAAAGTATCTAGAGGAGCTATGTGACTAACAAAAGGTAAAGGATTCGTAAAAGCATAAAGAAATAAGGAGAACATGGTTATATCACTTGATTTACTCATATGAATATGTTGGTGTGACACCCAGTGCTGTTTGTAATGAATGCACTTGAATAAAATTAGAGAAATCATAAATAAATTATTAAATAATTATTAAATTAGAATTGAGAGTAAAAATTTCAGAAAGGAAAACACTAGTCAGAGAAGAAAAATGGACTAGAAGAGGTCCATAAGTTTCTGATAATGTTGCAGCCAAAACTGACCTTTATACTCAGGGGATAAGATCCTCTTTACTTTAAAGGAACAATTCTAAAATTAGTGGAACAGACAATTCAGAGGTAGAATATTGCTGGTTGTAATGACTTCAGTCCTACATTTAAGCAGTAATCTTCAGTAGTACTTGGATATTTTGTTCAGACACCATGAAATCTAAATCTTAGTTGTAGAAAGTATCCTCTAAAGCAAGATGCAAAGCAATTTCCTTACATCTAATCCAGCCAACCATCTGTATTTGTGCACAATGTTGGATGGTATTCCTCATTGACGGTGGCTGCTTTTCTGCTTTTCTTTCAAAACTGAGTACTGGCCACAGGACATCCCTGGCTTAGAAAACTGACAAGTATTTACTAACATTCATGTTTACAAAACAAAATTTTCAACCCTTGTTAGAATAAAGACACCACTAAATTCACTTAATCAAAACCTAAAATCAAGTACCAAGTGAAATAAATACCTATCCTAGACTAATAAGAACAAATAAATATGAAAATAAACCAAATTCAGTCCCTGTTGGACTTCCAAGGTAAATATTAAGGAGCAAGTAACTTTAAAGTAAGAAAAAAAAGTCTCTATGTCACAAATCAAAGACAAAAATTGAGAATTAAAGTTTGAATTAAATATTAAAAACTAAACTAATCATGACATCAAACATGACTTTTGCTAAACATATTAAAAATATGTGGTGCCATGAGAATAAGAATAATACACCCCAAATTTTTATGTAGATGATTTTAAGTACTCACAATAAAAACCTCTCCTAAGGGAATGCATTTCCTATTTTCCAGGATTATGAAAAGAGTCACATTAGTTTTCATCCTGTTAAGTGAAATTGCTTCTCAAAAATAAAGGAAGCATAAAGTAGACACATAATATCAAAAGAACAATAAATTATTAAAACTTGAAGCACACATTTTTAGTATTTGAAAGAGAATTTTATATTAGGGTAACTAATGTGCTGAAAGGTCTAAAATAGAAAGTATGCAATTGCAAATAGAAGCTATAAGAGAGAATGAAAAGAAAAAGTGAAATGTGAAAGACAACAACGCTAAATGAAACTTCATTGAGGAAAGTATTAGGCAATTCTAACGTGTACAAACACAGAAACCTTAATATAACCTTGTATTTTTAGGATGAGTAAAGTGGTGTTTTTTTATTAATTCACTGACATGTAACACAAAATCAATATGTACCCATTAACTGTGATGTTATTATCCAATAATGACTAGCAGGGATGCCATTTTAATGATAAACATAGAGGCATGCAGGTATACCTCAGTGGAACAGCCTGCCTATCATGTACAAAGTTCTAGGTTCAGTTATCTCTGGCAGTACAGAAATAAATGAATAAACATTAAAAAATGGGAGCTGGAGAAATAGATCAGCGGTTAAACGCCTGTGCTGCTCTTTGGGAGGACCCACGTTCAATTTCACAAACACACTTTTGGCTCAAAATTGCCACACAGCATTAGCATCAGGGGTTTTGATACTTTCTTCTGGTTGCTACAGATAAGCAACAGCATTTCTGTGTATATGACCCCATATAAACAGGAAAGCATACACACACTTAAAAAATGAAATTTTAAAAGCTAAAATTATACTGCACTGATATTTGCCTAATTCTGACATCCATTTTTATAAATATTATCCAACTCTACATGCTGAAAAATTCTAAATAAGAATAAAAATAGCCAACAAATAAAAATCCTAATAAATACCTAATAAAATTCCAGCAGGTATTTAAAAGTGATTCTCAACAAGCTGATTATAAAAGTTGTATGAAAACAGAAAGGTGATTTCTTTGGATATTTTTTATTTACATTTCAAATGTTATCCCCTTTCCTGGCCATTACCCCCCTATCCTCTTCCCACTCCCCCTCCTTCTATGACTGTGTTCCCCCACCCTTCCCCCCACTCCTTCCTGCCTCTCTTACACTGGGGGTTAAGCCTTGGCAGGACCAAAGGCTTCTTCTCCCATTGGTGCCCAACAAGGCCATCCTCTGCTGCATATGCAGCTGGAGCCATGGGTCTGTCCATGTCTACTCTTGGATGGTGGTTTAGTCCCTGGAAGCTCTGGTTTGTTGGTTTTATTGTCCTTATGGGGTTGTAAGCCCCTATAGCTCCTTCACTCCTTTCTCTAACTCCTCCAGTGGGGACCCCGTTCTCAATTCAATGGGTGGCCAAAAGCATCTGCCTCTATATTTGTCAGACTCTGGCAGAGCCTCTCAGGAGACAGCTGTATCAGGCTTCTGTCAGCATACACTTCTTGACATCAGCATTATTGTCTGGGTTTGGTGGCTATATGGGTATGGGCAAGATCCCCAGGTGGGGTAGTCTCTGAGTGGCCTAGAAAAGAGTTTTTAAACAGAATTATAGAGATTAGACTATGTGGAAGAGGTGAACAAAAACTTTCACATTCAGGACTATGAATACTTAGAAATAGGGTCATACAAATATAACCAAATTAAAATGTCCAAATAATTTTTCTTTTATATAATGTGTGAATCAAATATGTCTACTAGTTAAACAAAAATATAAAAAGACTATTTGATTATTTGGAGGTAGTATTTTTGAGGGTAGGAATCACTTTTATTATTCCCATTCTCTATTCTAATACTAGGCTTAATTGATTTATAGTTAACTCCCCTATCTACTAGTGTCAAAAATATCATGAGAGAGATTCATGGCTGTTTCCTTTAATATGGGGATAATAAAACATAACCAGACATATTATTGCTAAAAAATTTGGGGCTCTAGTTTAGGTCTTTCATTTAGTTAATAAAGTAATTTAGAGACTGCAAGGAAGCTTTAGAACAATTTTCATCAAGTTCTAAAGGAAAGCAACAGAGCAGACAAGCTTCACATATTGGCAGCTTCAAAGAGTGTAGAGGGGTATGGAGAAAAGAAAAAAAGAGTAATTATGCTTTTAGAGTTAGGCTTCAAGGAAGCAAGGAAGTTCAACAATAGGTGTTGACAAACAGCTACATAGTAGAAATAGAGGGAGTACATCAGAGAAAGAGTGAGAGAGACCAACACCAAGGAAAGCATGCTTAGTATTTTGGTCCTTATATGAGAGAAAAAGCTGTAGAAAAAAAAAAGGAATGGAGAAGTTTTGCTTCATCATGTAACATAGAGGAATGCCCATAAGATGAATTTCTGGGATGGATAAATGTATTATCACACTAAGAGGGTAGTAACTTCTCTTGTCTATTTAGCATGACTTTAGATGGATCAATAATCCTGAGATATTTTGTCCAGGTGATTGATGGGCTCATGTAGATTGTAAGTATGCAATATTTTATCCTTTTTAATAAATAAAAATGTCATACATCTTCTTTATTTTGGTCAGAAGGTCTAACTGGTCATAAGATCAGGAGTGGCAAATATTGTGTTTACATTGCTAGAGTTATGAAAGAAGAAGAAGAAATGAGATCTAAAATCAACCATAAGGAACAGAACCAGGGACTAGAGTTTCAGTCACACCCTCATGTAGAGCAAAGAGACAGGGTTATTCATTCAAGAAAAGAGACATAAGTAATAAGATGTCCTTACTGCATTACTAAACTTGGGTCATCACAAAACCAAAACCAATTTTAGCTTCTAGGTGAAGATGAGCACTATTATAGAGCTGCTGTTTTCAGAGTGCCTGACCCTAAAAGCGCTTCAAACATTTAATATCCGTCATCATTTCCACAAATTCAATATCAGGTAAATAATATAATGTCACTTATAATTGGTGTCCTCTGTTGGGATTTCCCAGAAGGAGTCTGCATGATAGTTAAACTTATGCAAGGGATTGATAACTAAGTCCTTTCAGAGCACAGGGAATAAAAACTGAGCAAAACATGGAATATTAAGCAATAGTGTGTGGTATCAGATTCAGGGTACATTGAGTATGATTCACAGAAATAACCCCACCTTAAAAATTATGTTGTGTATGTATGTAACTTTGATGTGGCTTCTGTGTAACAAATGGAAATCCAATGGAAAAAGATGTTAGCTCTCACAGAATTTAGAGGCTAGAATGACTCTGATTATTTAAGACATGTTAACAAAGAAAACATTATCTCCTCTATTACAGTGATTATCTTGGCATTGCATCAATATTTCAATATAAATTAAGGCATTGAATAATATAGTTAAGTCATATTATAAAAATAACTTTCCAAATTCTATAAGAAATATCAATGAAAATGAAAGAACATAATATTAAAGTAGTTAAAATTATGGAAAGATAAAGTATTTTAAAATTCGAATTAAAATAATTTTAATTAGTCACTATCCTCTATACACTTCGTCCTTCAAAGCACTACTATGTAGATTTTGAAGTGAAAAAAAAGTCATGATTTATTTCATTTTGTAGAAACCTCAAGCAAGTGTGTTTTTTATTGGAGACACAGAAAACAAGATAGACCATTTTTCTGTAAGTTAGGGGAAAATTAAGGAAGTTTAAATGACAAGAAACACCAGTGTTTTAGTGCACCCAGTAAATAAAGCATTAAGTAGCTTCCCCCTGAAAAAGGAAAGAAAAGAAACACACACACACACACACGCACACACACACACACACACACACACACACACACACACACACACACATTCACACACACATTCACACATACCCCAAAAACAAAAGCAAACAAATTAGAACTTAAGAGATGTTTCAGTGGTTACGAACACTGGGTGTTCTTCTAAAAGACTCAGGTTCAATTTCCAGCTTCCACATGGTAGTCTACAACTATCTATAATTACACTTGTAGGAAATCTAATACCTTCTTCTGGCATCCAAAAGTCTACACGTGGTATACAGACCACGTGTAGGAAAAATACCTATACACATAAAATAAAAATATTAAAAATTCCAAAATTTTGCAGATAACCAAAATGTGGGAATGAGTGTTGAACTTCCAACAACACAGTAAGAACTCAAAAAGGTCAACAAGCTGAAGGGCCCAAATGAGGACACCTCAGTCCCTTGGGACAGAGAAGAAAACAACTACAAGGTAGGGATGAAGGGAGAGACAGGGGAGGGAAAGGGTGTGGAGGTACGGTATAGGGGAACATGATATGGAACTGGGTGGGGGAAAAGGAATGAAGCCCTGAGGGTCAGCAGAAAGAATGGAAACAGGCAACATTGTGTGGAAGGAGGTTGGGAGGATGCTTTAGAATGTACCAAAGACCTGGGAAGTGAAAGACTCTCAGGACTCAAAGGTGGGGAGGGCAGGGACCTTAGATGAAATGCCCTCAATGGGGAGAGGGACCTTCTTGAGACCACCTCCAGCAGAAAGATAGGGCATTGAGTGTGGGATGGGGTTGCATCCCACAGTCAAAACTCTGAACCATAATTGTTCCTGTCTGAAAGAAATGCAGGGAATGGAGATGAGCCTGAAGAAAAGAAGGTACAGTGACGGGTCCAAAGTGGGATTCAGCTCAAGGTGAGGCCCCAAGGCCTGACACCATTACTGAGGCTATGAGGTGCTCACAAATAGGGACCTATCATGACTGCTCTACAAAAGACCCAAAAGGCAGCTGAAAGAGTCAGATGAAGATATGTGCACCCAACCAATGGACAGAAGCTGCTGGCCCCTCTGGTTGAATTAAGGAAAAGCTAGAAGAAGCTGAGGAGGAGGATGACCCTGTAGGAGGACCAGCAATCTTAATTAGCCTGGATTCCTCTCAGACACAGGATCACCAACCAGGCAGCATACACCACCTGACATGAGGCTTCGAACAAATATACAGCAGAGGACTCCCGGGTCTGGGCTCAGTCAGAGAAAATGCACCTAAGCCTCAAGAGACTGGAGGTCCCAGGGACTTTAGAGGTTGGGTGATATGCAGGGGTGGGGACATCCTAATGGAGATGGGGTGGGGAGGGGGGAGAAGGTGTGAAGGTTTCCATATGCTTAGCCCTGGGAGTGGAATGCGATTGTTTGCATATGCTTGGCCCAGGGCATGGCACTATTAGAAGGTGTGGCCTTGTTGGAGGAAGTGTTTCTCTTGGAGACCCTCCTCCTACTCCTCCTAGGATGGTGAGACTGTAACTGGCTTTCTTCCAGTGAAGTACAACTCAGCTCCTCCTGCACCATCCCTGACTGGGTGCTGCCATGCTCCCACCTGGATGATAAGGGACTGAACCTCTGAACCTGTAAGGCAGCCCCAATTAAATGTTGTCCTATATAAAACTTGCATTGATCATGGTGTCTCTTTACAGAAATAAAACGCTAACTAAGACAGGAGGTATGGGATGTGGAAAAGTCAGAGGGTGGATCAGGATGGGGAATAAAATCTGGAGTGTAAAAATAAATTAAAAATGAAATGAAATGAAATAAAATAAAATATGAGGCAAAAACAAACAATAATAACAAAAATAATAAGGCAGTGACCAGACACACTCATTTTCCACATTTTCTCAGTCTTAGCCTTTCATTATGAGTAAATGGTGCAGGATTATTGATTGGTATTTGTGAAGAACATTATGAAATTACATATTGGTCTATGAGTCTGATTCTGTAACTTCAGGACAATGGTTTCAGAAGATTATTCCCAAAGAGTGAACTGAAAAATGTAAAGATAGTCTCTGTAGATTAATTGATTTGACTGATGCAAAAGAGGATACAGTAACTTTAAATAATATTGATTAGTTGAGATATTCTTTTGCTAGTAAGTCAATTATTTATGTGAAATTCTAATATAGTTGGATATTCTGTTTCCAAATATTGATAAGTCATATGTAGACTTGTGTGGAATGTGACTGTATAGGCTAAAGTTCCAGGAGATGTTCTAAATATAGAAGACAATTATTTATATGTAACATATATCTGTAAGCATGCAAGAGGAATTTTGGTTTCATTTTACATGTGAAACAATTTGTTTTCCTATCTAACCCATATTATACTTTGTGATAGGTTAAAACACTGGAATTTTACTCAACCTAGAACAAATGAATGGAATTCAGTAATACTAAAACTTTTACCTATGAAAATAAAGGGCCCTAGAAGAACTGGCCAGAAAATTCTTGAAGAAACACCATAAATCAAAGGAGAAAAGTTATATAATAACAGTGTATACAACTAATAAAAATATTTTATGTTGTTTCTTGTTTATAGTATCAAAACACCTAATGTGAAGATAAATTGCATTAAAATTATAAAAAGTAAAGAAATGAGAAAAAAGTGTTAACCACAAAAATAATTATTTCTTCAAAATCTGATATTTGTTTAATAAATGAAAGTTAAATAGACAGGAAAGCATTTTGGATACATAGTACATTAGAGTTGATGGAAATTTCAGCATAAAGAATTCAGAAAGTCTATATCTAAGGAGAGTACAATAAAATTTTTACATAATGAAAAAGATGTAGCTAAATAAAAATAGAGAAAAATTAGAGATATTAGAAAATGCCATAAAATTAAGGAGTATCTAAATTTAAATATTAAAAGAGTGAGTAACATTGATAAATATTCAAATTTATTATTAATATGAAGTTTAAAAAATTAGATTTTCTTATATATGATAATAATTTCTTTTCACCTAATAGCAGAAAACATATTTTAGCTTCACTCTTTTCCCAAAAGTCAAATAACACATGCACACTCACAGACACACGAGCGTGCGCACACACACACACACACACACATACACACACACACAAAGAGACATGTACATACACATACAATATGGCCATGATCCCAGCAATTTATTATGTTTTTGAGAACAATTAAATTTGATACTAAGAAATTTTTGCCAACAATATGTACATACATGTGCAGTTTCATACTCCTTTTCCAAGAACTCAAATTTCTTCACAATTCCCAAAGATACATATATTAAGTAGCTGCCTTTTGTAGTGCTTTAAACATTCAATGAAGCTCTTTAACATCACCTCCTACACTGGTGGCACAATAGAAGCTATAAGGGCAAGTGAACAATGATAACTATGGTAAAGGGCAGAAGAAATTTGAAAATTGATATGGATTCCTAGTAACTTTCCCTAAAATGTTAAGATTTATTCCTTTTACAAAGCTAAAAATGTGTACTCTTAATTCATGTCTTTATTGATTCCATTTTTCAGTAACTACTTTCTCTTTATTTGAGCTTAATGTTTCTGAATTCCTCATCTATGGATAATCATTCCATATTCTTATTTCTGTTAACACAATAATAGGATTCCTTCCTTTCTTTTTATACCCCATAGCTCTCCTTACTGTTCAATACACAGTACTCTTTTATCCATTCTTGTTTGATGGGCATTAGTTTGCTTCCTTATCTTTACTAGCATAAGTAATTGTAAAGTAAACACGAATTAGAGATATTTCTAAAACATGCAAAACCTATACCTCTCCATGTACTAGGAATCCTGTGTCATAATAGAAAAGTTTAACTGTCTGAAGGCAATGTCAACAACAATAGAAAAAGATAACAATTTTTTTCTTCATGGGGAACACATTACCCGTTAAGGAAATGGGTTATACTTAAGGGGTGAAATAAATTTATTGCATCTCTATTCCCATAAGAGAATAAGGGTAAGTATTGTCTTTGTGGCATGACTTGACTGTTGTCCTCTTCAGATGGCAACAGCTAAGATTCTCTGAAGGGACACAAACAAGATTGGGTCCACTAACTTCTATTCTCAGAGAGGAGAGACATTCATCAGTCTCTACTTTTTCTAAAGAGCTGTTGATAATAAGTGGTTACTAGTATAAGGAATACTTAAATATTGTTAAGTTGCTAGTGCTTCTACATAGAACTCTTCTCCTATGCTCATATAGTCAATTTGAATTATACCGAAAAAAGCATGAAATTAGATATGAAAATTGATTGGGAAAAGGAAAGGAATCAGCAGGTCTGTGAGAGGAATAAAAGCAAGTAATGGGAAAACAAATATGATAAAAACATATTATATCTGTTATAATATCATAAGAGAATTCACTATTATAGTTAACACAGTATAGTATCATGTTCAAAACAAATTGTAGATCATAATGTAAAAAAATGAAAACATATGAAATGCTTTAAAAAATAATTCTAAGAACAAAATTTATTATGAATGTCTAGACTAAGTCAAAAGAAATACTGCATAGTAAAAACAAATCCTGTAAAAAAAAGGAAACTAGAAAATATGAAAGTATGTCTAGAATTAGAAGATGCAATAAAACAATGTTTATACTGAAACACAAATAAATGGAAGTTTTATTGAAGAACATTTGTAAATTGGTCTTTATAAAAGATAAACATCAATCGTAAACTTTTAACTAGACTGGCCAAGAAAAAAAAAAACCAAATAAAAACAAATAATGAGGAATCATTACAACTAAGAAGACAGTTATATAAAAACTCTTGAAACTTATGATGAATGTGTATATATGCCAATGATTATGATAACAGAAAAATGCATACATCCCTGAAAATAAACTTCCTCCAAAGTTTCAATCGTGAATAACCAGAAACTCCAAACAGAACAATATTAAGAAGATTGAATCAATAATAAAATCCTTGAAAAATCTAGAACAAAACACATAAATAGATGAATTCAACATTTCTTCCTGAGTAGTTCAAACTACAACTGAATCCTTGATCAGTAGTATGAGTGCTGTGAAAATAGTATTGTCTATGGTCAGCAGTTATGACTACCAAATTCATGTAAATTGTCAAATGAAATTTGTGTTTAGACTCCATAAAGTTCCTGGGAAATTTTCCTGTTGTGTTATTGTATAATTCCTAAGATAGTCAATATCTCCCTGTAGTATAGATAAAAGGGGTTAAAACAAACAAAGTGTAATCCTTAGACTTTAAGCTGTTTCCTATTCTTCCTGCCTCATTATGGCTCATTGTCTTCTCACCACAAAATTCAAAAAAATTGAGACAAGGATGTAGTATATTGTTCTACATAATACTTCTTGCACTTGGAGTAATACATGGATCAGGGAGTCAATAAAATGTCATAAGGAATTAAAAGGAACTAAGATGCTAATAACAAAGGAGTGAGATTATTTTCGTAGTGACATTGCATCCAAGGTAAGTACAAAGTACATTATCTCCATTAAGTATTCCTAATCTTTTTTGTCACAAAAGAAAGTAGTGTTATTAAATTTTAAATGATAATCAAGTGAAAATTGAAGGAAATATCATTGCCACTATCAAGAATAGTGATGTCATTTATTGTTTGTGATGCCCAAACTAGGTATGTTTTTGCTATAAATATGAAAGTATCATTTATATTACAATAGTGTATAAGACAGAACTGAGACTCAAAAGTCAGATACCATATATTTATATATTTATTAGAGCACAGAAGTCAACCTGGGCCTTTTTGATTTGACATTCACTATGCCGTTAATTCGTCCTTCCTATCAGTGAAAGCCATTTAACAAGCTACCCATCAAAAGTATTAATTCAAATAGAATAGATGTTTTAGAGGTTAGGCTTTCTTATTTTTACTTTTAGTACATAGGGAGTTAATAGTTTCCTAAGAAGTTTCAAAATACTCATGTATCTAACGAAAGAAAGAGGTTTTTTTCTTCCTTTTTTATTTCACTTTAATTTTTTATTAAATATTGCTTTCCTTTACATGTCAAATGATATGAAGGGGGCTTCCCAGTTACCCCTCTACAACCCCCCCACATCCTTCCTCTCACCCTTACTCTTTGCCTCTATGAGGGTGCTCCCCCACCCACCCATCCATTCCTGCCCCACAGCTCCAGCATCCCCCCCCATGCTGGGGCATGAAACCTCCACAGAACCAAGGGCCTCCACTCCCATTGATGGCAGACAAGGCTATCCTCTGCTACATACGTATCTGGAGCCAGGGATCCTTCCCTCTACACTCCTTGGTTGGTGTTCTAGTCCCTGGGATTACAGAGCGATAGGGTTGTAATCCCTCACCACTCCTCTAGTTCTTCAGCCATCTCCCCCACTGAGATCCACAGCTCAGTCTAATGGACCCAACCATCTACATCTGCACTGGTCCGTTGCTGGCAGAACCTCCCATTACTCTTCTCTCATATATTACAACTTCACCACAGTTTTCCAGCCCTCCATTCCTCCCAGTTCCCCCTACCTCACCTCTTTCTCAGACCTAATCCTCTCCTATTCCCTTCAGAAAAGGCTGTCTTCCAAGGGTTATCAACCAAACATGTCATATCAAGTTATAAGAAGACTAGGCACCTCCCCTCACATTAAAGCTGAATAAGGCAACGAGGTAGGAATGCAAGAGTTCCCCTAAACAGACAAAGGAGCCATAGACAGTCACTACTCCCACTATTAGGATACGCACAAGAAGACCAATGTTAACAACCATAACATATATGCAGAGGACCTAGGTCAGACCCTGACAGGCTCCCTAGAAACCTAGGATAGAACCTACCAATCAACAAAACAAACAAATGGTCTGTGAGATGATCTATAATGATATTCTGATATACTCATCCACAGGATTCTCACATAATCACTATCAGAAAAGCTTCATCCAACAACTTTTCTTCAAAAAAACAGAAATATTTAATTTAAGCTATATATTAGTTTACTACTGGACATATCATATTTTTATTTTCAACTAACTTTTTAAGATTTTATTTCACTCAAGAGGTCAGTGCATAATGGTATTATTTTAAATTAATGGTTATTTTTCATATAAAACTTTATATATTTTCTTGGTAAAATCTTATTTGTAGATAACAATGTAATAACAGTAAATGCCACAGATTGTAGTATTCATTTGTTTTTTATATACAGCAAAAATATAATGAAAATACGTTATGATTAAGGTTTTTAATCATATCTCACACACAGATGATTACATAATTACCATTCCCAAGGCCTTTGCAACTTTTAATTTAGCTTTATGCATTTTTAAATGACAGCTGAAAGAACTCATCTAGCCAGAATACTAATAATAAAATAAGAATACGATCTGTCTTAAATAAAATGAAAATGAGAAAAAGAGAAAACCATTTGACATTCTAGGACCATGCAAATGAGTGACAGAAATTTGATCAAACGGAACATTTCCTACTCTACCTCAAAACCCATTTTGAAGAAAATGTGTTTTGCTGTAAAATTATAAAAGTAAAATGCTGTCTTTTATTCCCCAACTTGGTCTGGCACCACAATGTCCCAAGATATCTGCTAGATATCTTGGCAGAAGCATACACCCCAACTCCGCGGTGGCCTAGACTAGCTGCCGCATAGTCTCTTACACTTAAATCTGTACATGAAAGAACACACAACACAATAATCTCTGATCCAATTAATAAGATATAATTGCCCACCTAAACATACATAGACCTGTACACATCCATTCCTTAAGAGCATTCATAACAACCTGTACAGGTACAGCGTGAAATCTTAACATCAGCCTCCATGTTCTCTCTTGGTGGCATCTACTCCACCTTCTTTTTTCTCTTCCATTCCCATCTCTTCCACTTAGTTCAAACTTTTCTCCCACATATCCTCCTTCTTGTCCAATGACAGGCCTCATTCTATCCTGTACCTGCCTCACATGTATGATGACATCATCCCACAAATATGCTCTGTGCACTCTGTGATTACAAAACTAGATTTGTCAATTAATAAATATTGCAGTGAAATAAGTTGTCATGTATGTGATTATTATGCAAAGAATAAGATTCCGTCAGGGAACACAGACATTGTGGGATTCCTCTCCTTATCATGCAATAGGGTGCGTGTCCAATTTACATACTAAATCACAAGAGTTTAGAACTCTCCATCACATGAAAAATCTTCCCAGATGTTTTCTTTATTATTCCTTGTAGGCAGAGTAAATGTACTTTGAATTATAATAAATCCTAACTACCTGAGCATACACATGATGTCTCTAGTCATTAAATGCATGATGTCCTATTGTTCTTCAAACACTTCTTTTAGTTAACTAATTCTTCCACACCTATAGGAAAACCAATATGAAAGAGATCAAGAGCCCCCAAAAATGGCCTTGCCTTGAGATACTGCACAATGTTAGTTTTGTAACATTCACCATTTTGTAGTTAAGATGCAGGGGAAACTATATTGTTGAAATTAAATTATTTAAACACATAATGATATTTGAAACTACTTCTATTTTCTGACCTTTCATGGCAGAATGAATTTAACAAGCACATAGAAAAATGGTGTATTTCACTACTGTAGTACAGTAAAGCCATTCAAATGGAGAAGCAAATATATACATTTGCCAGTTTTGATAGCAGTGTTTCCTAAACATATTAGTTTGTTAATGGAGAAGCTTCCAAAAAACAGTGGATGAACATTCAGGCAAATGACTAACTTTTCCCTGACTCTTGAGAGAATATATTCAAGGAAGTTATTATTAACAATGTAATATAGTTAATGTGAAACTTGTCATTCTTTTTATCTAACTTATAAAGCATGTACATGAAAATATGTAATACATATGTGTACATACACAAATACATTATTCCCATTTTTACTAATTACCTTATTCCTGTTTGTGTTGGTGTCCAGTCTGTTATGTGAATAGCATAATTTTCACTTAGATACCTAGAGCTTGAAATATGGGGCTTGAGCTTGTACCAGGGCATCAGATAAGACAAGTCATTCGTAGTTATTCAGAAAAATGTAATTTATTACTTCAGAAGTCCTGAAAGTGAAATTCACAACTCGGAATCAACAAATAGACTAGGGAGCTTGTCAGAAAGGCCAATTTTTGGCTTTTTTAAAAAGTAAATTCAATAAACAAACAACTTTACAAATATTGTCTAACAAATATAAATTACCCTAGTCCTCCTGGAAATTCCAAGTTATATTTGTTTGCAAATTATTGTTGTTATTACTTGAATATGAAAATCTTATGTGTTTTAATATTTAGTCCTCACTTGGTGCTTCTATTTCTGGAGGATATACAATTTTTATGAAATGAGGCTCAGTTGGAAGAAGGAATTATTAAGGGGCATGCCTTAGAATGTGAGGTCTTATACTTGTTTTCTTGCTCTCTGCTTGCTGTACACTATGAGATGAAGAAATATTGTTATCACATGTTCCTGCTACCATGATGTTCAGCTCAAGAATATGGGGCCAAGCCTCATAAATTTCAACTTTTCAAATATGAGTAAACAGAAATACTTTCAATTTAAAGTTGCCCTCTTCAAAGTATTTTACTCTTATCTAGGCAAAGATTATTAATACAAATATCTTGCTTAATTATCTTTGTTTTTTTGAGTATATATTGACAGCCATAAATATCCATAATGCGTTGTAAAACTCTGTAAATTGTTACTTTCCATGTAATGTTTCCTATACTGCTCAATAAGAATGATGCCAAGTCCTTTGTTAGTGACATACGCATTCTAATTCCTCCATCATTAACTTTGTAAATTTAGCTATCTTCAGATTTTAATCATGATTTGTAGCAATTCATCTTCACGACAATACTTGAAAATTTTTCAAAATACATGTTTTACAATACTGAAAAGTGTATCTGAAAATGTGTAGTGCTGTGTGTGGTGGTTTTCTTTGCTTAGGGAGAGGAACTATTTACAGGTGCTTCCTTGTTGGAGTAGTTGTGGCCTTGGTAGAGTAAGTGTGTCACTTAAAGCTTTGCCTTTAAGATCCTCATCCTACCTGCCTAGAAGCCAATCATCTCCGAGAGGCCTTCAGATGAAGATGTAGAACTCTCACCTCCTCCTGTACCATGCTTGCCTGGATGCTATCATGTTCCTGCTTTGATGATAATGGACTGAACGTCTAAACCTGTAAGCCAGCCCCAATTAAATCTTGTTCCTATAAGAGTTGCCTTGGTCATGGTGTCTGTTCACAGCAATAAAGCCCAAAATAAGACACTATGCAAGTCAATCTTTAACATTCTGCTTGTATGTTCTTTCTATACAGTGATGGCTACAAGATGAAGCAAATAAATATTGTTTAAAAGTATGAAAATATTCTCACTTTGGGTCATTTTCCAAATTTTAATTGCTTCAAGATAAAATGCAGTACTTTCATTCTGAAAGCGATTTGCCACATAAACAAGAGAAAGAAATGACTTTAATTGCCACATCTCTTTGAAAGCTTTTATAAACATGTCTAAAAAGTTGTACAATGTGTTGTATTTTGTTCGTTGTTGCTTTGTTCTATAATTTTACTTTGCTTTGTCTCAAGAACTTCTTTGTGTTAGATGTAAACTACATTTTCAGAATAAATACCATCATGAACTGAAAGATACATTTAATGAAGCACTTTTTAAAGATTATTTTTTACCTTCTTTTGATATTAAATCTAGATACCTAATCTAGAATTCAAAAACTCAGCACAGACTTTATTTTAGAAAAAGTGTTCATTGTAAAAAATGATGCTGTTCAAAGTGTGAATACTGGTGATATTACATTGTACCTGTCTATTTGATGTTCCATTGGATTCCTCTATGGACTTCATGCAAAAGGCCATATAAAATCAATACTGTCCTTCAAATTTGGTTTCTTAAATTTACCATTGTTTGCTCTCAGTAGAGTTGACTTCATTTCAAGTAACGGTTCCCTGTAGTAAAACAGTCTCTTTTGTTGAATTCTCTTGAATGAATTTTCTCAATATCTGTTATTAGAGTCAGAGCCTCAAAAATCCACAGTATTCCAAGATTGCTCTATATTCTTAGTTTATTTGGTGCTGGATTATGTATGGGAAATAATTACAATTGATAGTGATAGTACCTGTAGGTTTTTCTACATGGATGTTTATATTGACTTTTACCTCTTTGTAAGAAATATATCTATTTAAAGCATATATCTGATGGTGCCATGATTAACATAAATACCATATTTTTTTTCTACTTTCAGCTATGTTACTGTCCTGACCATTCCCAAAACAAAGAAGCAGGGAAGTCGATTCAGAAGGAGAAGGCAGGGGGAGGGCAAATAATTTCCTTGTTAAATTAAGAAATAATATTATTTTATATTTACCCAAACCTATATACAAATAAAATCTATGTATATGCACTAGCATACGCAAACACACACACACACACACACACACACACACACACACAAAACACAGTGAGATAAAAGAGTAAATTAAAAGAATCTCAAATACATGGGCACTGGAGAAAATTTCCTGAAAAAACACCAATGGCTTATGCACTAAGATCAAGAATCAACAAATGGGATCTCATAAAACTGCAAAGCTTCTGTAAGGCAAAGGACACTGTGGTTAGGACAAAACAGCAACCAACAGATTAGAAAAAAAATCTTTACCAATCCTACAACTGATAGAAGGCTTATATCCAAAGTATACAAAGAACTCATGAAGTTAGAATGCAGGAAGACAAATAACCCTATTAAAAAATGGGGTTCAGGGGTTGGGAACTTAGCTCAGTGGTAGAGCGCTTGCCTAGTAAGCTCAAGGCCCTGGGTTTGGTCCCCAGCTCTGAAAAAAAGAAAATGGGGTTCAGAGCTAAACAAAGAACTCACAGCTGAGGAATGTCGAATGGCTGAGAAGCACCTAAAGAAATGTTCAACCTCTTTAGTCACAAGGAAAATGCAAATCAAAACAGCCCTGAGATTCTACCTTGAAACAGTCAGAATGGCTAAGATAAAAAACTCTAGGGACAGCAGATACTGGCGAGGATGTGGAGAAAAAGGAACAGTCCTCCATTGTTGATAGGATTGCAGACTGGTACCACCATTCTGGAAATCAGTCTGGAGGTTCCTCAGAAAATTGGACATTGCACTACCTGAGGACCCAGCTATACCACTCCTGGGCATGTACCCAAAAGATGCCCCAACATATAACAAAGACACGTGCTCTACTATGTTCATAGCAGCCTTATTTATAATAGCCAGAAGCTGGAAAGAACCTAGATGCATTTCAACATAGAAATGAATACAGAACATGTGGTATATCTACACAATGGAATACTACTCAGCTATCTAAAACAATGACTTATGAAATTCATAGGCAAATGAATGGAACAGGAAAATATCATCCTGAGTGAGGTAACCCAATCACAGAAAAACACACATGATATGCACTCACTGATAACTGGATATTAGCCCAAATGCTTGAATTACCCTAGATTCACAGAACACGTGAAACTCAAGAAGGATGACCAAAATGCGAATGTTTCACTCCTTCTTTAAAAGGGAAACAAGAATACCCTTGTGAGAGAATAAGGAAACAAAGTTTAGAACAGAGGCTGAAGGAACGCCCACTCAGAGCCTGCCTCACATGTGGCCCATACATATACAGCCACCAAACTAGATAAAATGGATGAAGCAAAGAAGTGCAGGCTGACAGGAACCGGATGTAGATCTTTCCTAAGAGACACAGCCAGAATATGGCAAATACATAGGCGAATGCCAGCAGCACACCACTGAACTGAGAACGGGATCCCCATTGAAGGAGTCAGAGAAAGTACTAAAAGAGTTTGAAGGGGCTTGAGTCCCCATATGAACAACAAGGACAACCAACCAGAGCTTCCAGGGACTAAGCCACTATCCAAAGACGATACATGGACTGACCCTGGGCTCCAACTGCATAAGTAGCAATGAATAGCCTAGTAAGAGCACCAGTGGAAGAGGAAGCTCTTGGTCCTGCCAAGACTGGACCCCTAGTGAACATGATTGTTGTGGGGAGGGAGGTAATGGGGGGATGATGGGGAGGGGAATAACCATAAAGAAGAGGAGGGGAGGGGTTAGGGGATGTTGGCCTGGAAACTGGGAAAAGGAATATCATTTTAAATATAAATAAGGAATACCCAATTAAAAAGTATCCAATGGGGAAAAAAAGAGGTACAAGCACAAAGGAGAAAAAAAACCCTTCTAGTTAAAAAAAGAAATACAGGAAGAGAGCTGAACACTTAGGAGTACAGACATCCTGAGACTGCAAGATGGACTGCCATTTCTGTACACCTCTGCCCACATACCAGGTCCAAGTGGAAACTGCACAGTACCTTTGGACACAGGAATATATGGGCCCACAGGGGCCCATATCCATAGTTCTGGTCTGCACCAAGGACCGAAATGAACTGGCCAAACAGCTCCCTGCACCCAAATCCTGCGGGGGAGAGAGCTGGACCTCAGAAGTGTGGACACTCTTCAGAAGTCAGAGGACACTACCCTCTGCCCACGGTCCAGACCCAAGAGGAAATTGAATAGTGCCAACTGTGCCCACTGGGTGCAAGGACTTAGGAGCAATCAGGGGCAGGACCCTTTGATTCCTGCCAGTGCCTAGAGTTGAAAGACAGTCTCCAGGAATGCCGACACACCTGAAATCAGAGCTCTTGTTCCAAGAAAATGCTGAAAGAAAACAGGAAAAGTGTTCTACAGGAGTGCTGACACAGAGGCCTACAGCAGGGTCAAGTCACTCTCAGAAACAGCAAGACAAGCAAACACCAGAGACAACCCAATGGCTAGAGGCAAGTACAGGAACCTAAGAAACAGAAACCAAGACTACTTGGCATCATCCGAGCCCAGTTCTCCCACCAAAGAAAATACTGGATATCCAAACACACCAGAAAAGTAAGATTTAGATTTAAAATCACATTTTTTGATAATGATGGAAGACTTTAAGAAAGAAATAAAGAACTCCTTTAAAAAATGCAGGAAAACACAAGGAAACAAATAGAAGCCCTTGAGAGGAAACACAAAAATCCCTGAAAGAAATACAGGAAAACACAACCATTGTATAAATAAACTGAAAGATAAGAACCACATGGTCATTTCATTAGATGCTGAGAAAGCATTTGACAAAATTCAACACCCCTTCATGATAAAAGTCTTAGAAAGATCAGGAATTCAAGGCCCATATCTAAATATAGTAAAAGCAGTATACAGAAAACCAGTAGCTAACATCAAACTAAATGGAGAGAAACTTGAACCAATCCCACTACAATCAGGGACTACACAAGGCTGCCCACTCTCTCCTACTTATTCAATATAGTACTTGAAGTTCTAGCAATCAGACAATGAAAGGAGGTCAAAGGGATACAAATTGGAAGGGAAGAAATCAAAATATCACTATTTTGAAGTTCATATGATAGCGTACTTAAGTGACTCAAAAAGTTCCACCAGAGAACTACTAAGCCTGATAAGATAAACAACTTCAGCAAAGTGGCTGGGTATAAAATTATCTCGAACAAATCAGCAACCTTCCTCTACTCAAAGGATAAACTGGCTGAGAAAGAAATTAGGGAAATGACAACCTTCACAATAGTCACAAATAATATAAAATATCTTGGTGTGACTTTTAAAAAGCAAGTGAAAGATCTATATGACAAGAACTTCAATTCTCAGAAGAACGAAATTGATGATGATCTTAGAAGATGGAAAGATCTCCCATGCTCATGGATTGGCAAGATTAATATAGGAAAGATGGCCATTTTTCCAAAAGCAATCTACAGATTTCATGCAATCTCCATCAAAATTTCAACTCAATTCTTTTTTGAGATAGATAGAACAATTTACAAATTCATTTGCAATTAAAAAAAACCCAGGACAGTGAAAACTATACTCAGCAATAAAAGAACTTCTGAGGGAATCACCATCCCTGACTTCAAGCAGTATTATAGAGCAGTAGTCATAAAAACTGTATGGCATTGATACAGAAACAAGCAGATAGATCATTAGAACAGAATTGAAGGCCCACAAATGAACCCACACACCTATGGTCACTTGATTTTTGACAAATGAGCCAAAACTATCCAATGGAAAAAAATAGCATTTTCAGCAAATGGTGCTGTTTCACCTGGAGGTCAGCATGTAGAAGAATGCAGATCGATCCATTCTTATCACCCTGTACAAAGCTTAAGTCTAAGTGGATCAAGGACCTCCACATCAAACCAGATATACTCAAACTAATAAAAGAAAAAGTGGGGAAGAATTTCGAACACATGGGCACTGGAGAAAATCTCCTGAACAAAACACCAATGACTTATGCTCTAAGATCAAGAATTGACAAATGGGATCTCATAAAACTGCAAAGTTTCTGTAAGGCAAAAGACACTGTCATTAGGACAAAATGGCAACCAACAGATTGGGAGAAGATCTTTACCAATCCTACATCTGATAGAGGGCTAATATCCAAAATATACAAAGAACACAAGAAGTTAGACTCCAGATTGCCAAACAACCCTATTAAAAAATGGGGTATAGAGCTAAATGAAACACAGTCAGCTGAGGTTATCAAATGGCCAAAAAGCACCTAAAGAAATGTTCAACATCCTTAGTCATCAGGGAAATGCAAATCAAAACAACCCTGAGATTACCACATACCATTCAGAATGCCTAAGATAAAAATCGCAGGTGACGGCAGATGCTGTTGAGGATATGGAGAAAGAGGAACACTCCTTCATTGCTGGTGGGATTGCAAACTAGTACAACTACTTTGGAAATCACTCTGGAGGTTCCTCAGAAAATTGGATATTCTACTACCTGATGACCCGGCTATATCTCTCCTGGGCATATACCCAAAAGATGCCCCAACATGCAACAAAGACACATGCTCCATTATGTTCATAGCAGCCTTATTTATAAGAGCAAGAAGCTGGAAAGAACTCAAATGCCCTTCAACAGAAAAATGGATTCAAAAAATGTGCTACATCTACACAATGGAATACTACTCAGCTATCAGGAACAATGACTTCATGCAATTACTAAGCAAATAGAATGAACTAGAAAATATCATCCTGAGTGAGGTAACTCAATCAGAGAAAAACACACTGGGTATGCACTCATTGATAAGTTGATATTACCCCAAAAGCTGGAACTACCCAAGGTGCAATCCACAGACCATGGGAAAGTCAGGAAGAATGATGACCAAATGTGGAACGGTCCCACTCCTTCTTAAAAGGGGAAAAATATCCATAGCAGGGGATATGGAAGGAATGTTTAGAGCAATGACTGAAGGAACAGCCATTCAGAGCCTGCCCCACATGTGACCCACATATATACAGCCACCAAAACTAGGTAAGATTGATGAATCTAAAAAATGCATGCTGAAATGGACCAGATATAGATTTCTCCTAAGAGACATCCAGAGCATGTCCAAGTGCAGGCCGACAGGAGCCGGATGTAGATCTCTCCTGAGAGACACAGCCAGGGCATGTCAAATACAGAGGCCAATACTAGCAGCAAACCACTGAACTGAGAAAAGGACCCCCTTGGGGGAGGTGGTTTGAGGAAGGATTGAAAGATCTTGGAGGAGCTTGAGACCCCATAAGAACAACAATGCCAACCAACCAGAGCTTCCAGGGACTAAACCACTACCGAAAGACTATTCATGGACTGACTCATGGCTCCAACTGCATTTGTAGAAGAGAATAGCCTTGTTGGGGCACCAGTGGAAGGTGAAGCCCTTAGTCCTGTCAATGTTGGACCCCCGTGCAGGGGAATGGGGGGGCAGTAAAGGGGATGGATGGGGGAATACCCATATGGGGGAGGGGGGGAAATGGAGTCTTATGAACAGGAAACCTGGAAAGAGAATAACATTTGAAATGTAAGTAAAGAAATATATCTAATAAAAAGAACACCAATTCTAGATGAATTTCTGAAAATAAAATGTACAAGACCTTCAGAAAAATAATAGGAATACCTCTCAAATTATTGCATATGTCTTAAAAAGTAAGGAGCATCTGATTTTTTCTTATATCTCTTATATTCTGTTAGTGATACATCTGTAATTCCTGACTTCTTTCCTAGGTGTTCAATTTCTAGGTTTGCTTTCCTTTGTGTTTTCTTTATTATTTCTACTTCGACTTTTAGGTCTTGGACAGCTTTATGCAATTCCTTCACCTGTTTGATTGTGTTTGTCTATAGTTATTTAAGAAACTTATTTATTTTCTTTTTAGGGACTTCTACCTGTTTACCAGTGTTTCTTTGTATTTATTTTCCTTGAGTTATTTAAATCCTTTTTAAAGGACTCTAATATCTTCATGAGATTGGATTTTGGATCAGCTTCCTGATTTTCAGATGTGTTGGTGTATTCAGGGAGAACTGCGTTCTGATGATGCTCATGTATAATGACTTCTGTTGCTTAATGTCTTAAGCTTGCCTCTCTATATCTGGTTGTCCATGGTGTTTTCTGGTCTGAGTGATTCTGTGTGGAGTGTGTCTTTTTCGTCCCTGGCTTGCTTCAGGTCTCCTAACAGGCCTGCCGCCCTTGCTGTAGCAGACTTCCTGTCAGGTCATCCAATTGGACGGTCTTCAGAGGGGCAGAGAAGCTTCTGATCTATTGTGCTGTATCAGTAGAAAACTTGGGATGCCTTCACCCTGTTGGGTCTTCAGAGGAGCAATCAAACTGTTGTCCTATGTGAAGCTGTTCTCCATCGGGGGCTATGGAATGTGGTTTCTATTTCCCTGTGTGCAGCAGAACTTCAGGGATGCTTTCAGTCTTTTGTGTCAGTTGCCCTACATGCCACAGAGTCCCCAGGAGGTCTTCAGACTGTAATATTGGTTGCCCAGTTGCTCTGTGTACCGAGGAATACCTGGGATGCCTTCCAGCTGTGGGGATCAGATTGCAACTGATCTGGAATATCTCTGGCTGTGGTTTCAGATGTCCTGAGTATATATCCTGGGATGCCTCAGGGTGTGGTATCAAATGTTCTGAGTACAGCAGATCTTCTGTTATAAATCAGCATATGGGGCCTTCCAGGGAGCCAACTAGAAGGCAGGCTGTCTCAACAGAAAGAACCAGGGGAAGCAGTATTTGATTGGCCAGGATTTTGGGTTGTGATGGGTCCCCATGTTGACTGGGTTCCCAGTGGCAGCTATGTGACTTTGGGAAAGTTCTTACCAAATGCTCTGGTATGCCTCAGGATATAGGTTCTTCCAGGGAGCAGACTAACTAGCAGTCTGTCTCAGCAGAAAGGAACAGACAGAGGGGATTTGTATATGGTGGACAGGGATTTTGGGATGTGATAGGTTCCTGAATCTGTAGCTGTGGGACATCAGGAGGGTTCTTACCAAATGCTGTTGAGTGTAGCAGATTTTCTGGTATGAATCTCAGTTGTAGAAGATACCATAGAAGAGATTCACACAACTTTCAAAGAAAATTCAAAAGATAAAAATCTCCTAACCCAAAACATAAAGGAAATTTAGGACACAATGTACAGACCACATCTAAGAATAATTAGAATAGAGGAGAATGAAGATTCCAAGCTCAAAGGACCTGAAAATGTCCTTAACAAAATCATAGAAGAAAATTTTCCCAACCTAAAGAAAGAGGTGGCCATAAACGTACAAGAGACCGATAGAATACCAAACAAATGGAACAAGAAAAGAATATTCTCTCATCACATAATAATCAAAACACTAAATGCACAGAACAAAGAAAGACTATTAAAAGCTCCAAGGGAAAAGGTCCAAGTAACATACAAAGGCAGACCTATCAGAATTATACAAGTCTTCTCAACAGAGACTACTAAAGTTAGAAGAGTCTGGTCAGAGGTGATGAGACTAAGAAAACACAAACGCCAGCCCAGGGTACTATACCCAGCAAAACTCTCAATTAACATAGATGGAGAAACAAAATATTCTAGAAAAAAAAAGTTCAAACAGTATCTATCTATCAATTCAGTCCTACAGATTATCCTACAAGGAAAACTCCAATACAAGGAAGATACCCAGACCAAAGAAAAGACAAGATATTAAGCATCTCACAACAAAGCCAAAAGGAGAAAACTACAAACACATAAAGCTACCTATAAAAGCAAATATAACAGGAACCAACAGTCATCTGTCTTTAATGTCTCTCAATATTAATGGACCCCACTCACCTATAAAAAGACATGAGCTAACAGATTGGATATGCAAACAAGATCCAGCATTTTGCTGCATACAAGAAACACGGCTCAATAACAAAGACAGACACTATCTCAGAGTGAAAGGATAGAAAAGGGTCTTCAAAGCAAATGGTTCCAAGAAAAAAGCTGAAGTTGCCATCCTAATATCCAATAAAATAGAGTTTCAAACAAAAGTAATCAAACCTGATGAGGAAGGACAATTCATATTAATCAAAGGGAAAATCCACTACACATACATACATACACACACACACACACACACACACACACACACACACACACACAATCACACACAAATGGAAAGAATATAAGAGACAGAGTACCAAGACTGCTGCTGTTACAGTTTCTTTTAGATATGACACAGAAACTGACTAGAAACAAAAAAAATTTAAGACAATGAAGAATAATGATCAGAGAAACCAAATAATAGTCTATTAAATGGGATAAAATATTTTCAATAACTCATCTGCTAAGAAGTTAAAATGGAAACTGTACAACATAGTCAAATGAAAGAAAAAAATCAATAAATAAGACAAACAAAGCAACTAAGATAAGAAAGCAGAACAGACATTTATTCAAAGACATTGAAGTGGCTAACATATGTTACAATGGGCACAATATAACTAAACTCGCAGAAAGTGCTGATAAGAATGTATCATCTCATATTATGATGGTTATATAGCTTGAAAATAACATAAATGATTGAAATAAGTGTAAATAAAACACTTGTGTACTAAATCGGAGGAATGTAAATTGTTGTGAGTAGGAAAAAAATCTGTGAAATTCATCAAAATTATAAATTTAGAACTGTTTTATATATATTTATATATGTGTGTATATGTGTGTTTGTGTGTGTGTATATTAAATAAAAATTTAAAAATATGTATCGCCTCCTACATTTATTACAGCACTAATCAGAGTAGCTAAATAATGGAAAGTAGAGTATGATTCTTGACAGATAAATTAAAAATGTGTTATACCTACACAATAATTAATAAAAGGAAATTAATAAGTGTGAAAATGTAAATGAAATTGTAGAAAATTTATTAAGTGAAAAAAGGAGATAAAAAGCATAAATACTCCATTATAGATCATTTATGACATTTTTATAGTAGTTTAATTTTTAAAATAATAGTTATTAGAAAAGAAGTGCTAGAGAAAAGGGGAAGTATTAGAAAATCAATGTATAATTTTACTTATATAGTAAGATGATTAGTTTTACAGGCAATATAAATTACAAAATCAAAACTAATATATTACATATTTAAAAATTGCCATGTATGTAGGATGCAATTTTTAATGTTTATAATAATAAAATTAATAAAAAGAAATATAGAGGCTAAGAGGAAAGTTTTAGAAATGTTAAGTTTTATTTATAAATTCTGTACATGGTCAAGGTTTCTGTTTTTGATGGATATATATATATATATATATATATATATATATATATAGAGAGAGAGAGAGAGAGAGAGAGAGAGAGAGAAAGAGAGAGAGTTGAGAGTGTCTTCCTGACAAGGCATCTTAGAAAAAAATCATACTCTTTGATGTTGTTCTATAAGGCATCCTCAAGTTTATTGTCAGGCTCTGTATCTATACAAGTAAAATATTTAAATTTTAGACAATATGTAGTGTTTTCCTTGGATTAGAACACAGTTGAATTATTTCTAGTATGATAAGAAAATTATTTATTCTGGTGTGTAAAAATTATTTTTATGTGGCTTAAAGAAATAATAGTAAAACTCAACCTGTGAACTGCACTTAACTTGCTTTCACTCCTGTATATTAATCCATCTTCTGTTATAACAGGGCTGAAACTGTGCACTTTATAAAGGAAAGAGGCTTATGTATCTCAAAGTTTAGATGTTGAAAGTCTAATATTACATGGAATCATCAGACTGCTTTTTCACTTCATGCCTTTAAAGTGCAAGAAGAGTTATATGCACATATCTATATGTTTACCTTATTTAATAAAAACGTATTGCCTAAAGATCTAAAACATTTTACGTAATATCTACATTAATTCTTTTCATGGTTGGCACTCCTAACTGACCAAACTGCATGATAAATAGATTCAATGTCTTATCCATTCTCTTTCAGTATCATTAGAGTAGGGACTAGGTTTCCAGTGCACGGTTTCTTGACCTCCTCAAACTGTATCTAACCCACATTACATTTGTTCGGTTGGTCTGTTACATGTCAGGTTGACATCTTCAAAATTTTAAGAATAATTGATGTTGCAGTTTCTAATCATTTCCCTTCTATCTGTAGCCTTCCAAAATATTAGGAGACAGGAACAATATTTGAAAATCATAAGATCCAGGCACTTTGTTATTTTCCACATGAAATTCCAGCACATGGAAGTTGGACACAGGTTTAAATCAAACTTCAGGTATATAGTATGTTTAAGACCACCATGGGAAACATCACAACCTATAAAGAAGGCATAAATACATGCATGTATACAAACATACATATTTACATACATACATTGAAAAATAAATAAGCAAGCATATAAACAGTAAAAAATGAAAATTGTTTATGTTGTGATGTTATCAGTACATGCTTTCAAAAATATCTGTTATTCTTAGGTATATTTATTATAAGAGTTGTTTACTATACAAAATAAGAAAATGAAGACAAAGTGTTTTAAAATATCAAAAACATCACTGTCCCTGAATCTGAGTTGTAATAGAATCAAGTGCATAAGTGAGTGAGTCTTAGGTTTGAATATATATATATATATATATATATATATATATATATATATATGATCATCAAACTTAACCTATTGACCAATAACTTATGAGAGAGATTAGAAAGATTCTAAAAGACAGCATATACACCTAAACCCAGAAGGAGACAAGAAGGGAAAGACAGGAGATTTTCATCTCTTGACACCTTAATTATCTCCTGAATTTGAGGATGAGTTTGTGTTAACTTACATGATTTTCTCTTTTATATCTAAACTATCTACTTTGTGTGTGCCAATTACTTCAAAATCTTAGGTGAATATTGCTAGTGATTAGACTCTGCAATTACCTTTTCGAGTTTCAAAAGGACTATGCAACCCTTAATTACTCACCTACATCTGGAAGACAAGGCAGGGATTATTGCTTTCATTGAACCAAAGAAAACCAAGAGGTCAAGCATATCCCTTCAGTCCCCAAAGCAAGAAAATGACAAGATGAGTCAATACTTCCTCATTTCAACTGTATATTTAGACATTGACTTTTAGAAATTTTCTACTAACACAATGACAGGACCTGCAACTATACTGATCCATATTATCCTACCTATCACTTACAGGAAGATGTTTTTGAAAATTAGAGTTTGAAGAAAGACAGAGATCACAGAGTTAAGGGCATAGAACGATTTTTTTCTGCTAGAGAAATGAGCTGTCATATTATTTTGGAGAGATTGGGGCTGCAATAGAACTTTTTGGAGCAGGGGCACTCAAGGCCAGAACAGACAAACATAGACCATGAGACAAAACATCATGATGGTACCTGAGAAATGTTTCACACCACAAGTATTGTTCCTCAGTAGGTTGAAGCATGTGATAGGACAACTCTAGAAAAAGAAAAAGGAGAAGAAGCAAAAGGGAGGTAGGCTGATGTAAGATTTCAGCTTTGACTCAATTCCTCTTTGCTTATTTCTTTGTCTCTGTCTCTGTCTCTGTCTCTGTCTCTCTCTCTCTCTCTCTCTGTGTGTGCATGTACATGTGTGTGTGCACATGTGTGGTTTTTGAAATGAATCATTATTGAAAAGGAAAAATAATTTCTTGAGGGTCCACTCAGTACATCTGTTCATCATTTAATAAAACTCAATGAGCAAACATGTAGAAAGATTGTGACAGTCATTATTTTCTGAACTCATTTCAGTGTTACATCACTTACTTCACACTCTTTTTTGATGTAAATTATGTCACATACAGAAAGCAACTTATATCAAAGGGCACATAGTAGACACGTATGCAGTTTTCTAATATAATTGCTGAAATACTTACTAAATGCCCTGCTTTATATTATTTTCCAGGGAACCATATCTATATGTTTATGGTTATATTGTTAAGTTTTCCCACTCTATCTCTTCAAAATATTCTATGGAATACAGTGTCATTGTTGCCCACTCAACTTTATGCTATTTTTCTTTAGAACCCATCCAGTTATATTTTTGTTTTTCAGAAATTTCTGGTGGTTTGTTTTTTTCTGAAGTATTAAAGGAACCTGATGATCTCTCTGCCACAAGCTACAAAATGGCAATAATTGCTTCTTGACTAGGAATAGAATTCACACACACTTGCCCCGTTCCATACTGTGACTTTATGTGGCTTGATGTGTAGGTATTGTGCATGTTGCCATGACTACTTTTTTTATTAATTCAACAACAAAGTTTATTGGTGTGTACTCCAGGCTAGAGAGGGCTGAGGAGGGTACACAGAGAACCAGATTCAGTCCATGCCTGAAGGTCAGCCTGGGGAGTGTGGGCAGGACACATATATACAAAATACACACACAGACCTGGCATCTGGTAGCAGGGTACAGAGTTTCACATAGGGTTACTCTGGGTATAGGAACTCAGGAAAAGCTTCCTGGAGGTGGGGAAGCAGGGGACAAGGCAGCCATCAGAATCTTTGCCTTTTGTACAACTCTAGGCAGTTATCTTTGAGACAAGTGGATCCAGGTGAATACTTGGAGCTGACAAGTATTTTAGGCCTAGACATTGCCTTCTGTCACATGGGCTTTTTCCTGGGCTCCACCTCTGTGGTTTCCAAGGCTTCCCTGAGACAATCCATATGGACCAGGTGCTCTACCAAGTGCCTGGCATCACATCACCTTCTAATCGATGCACATTATTGTCTTATTAAGTGCTTTCTACAGAATACCTAGATCTTGGTTCCAGCTTCTAATTCAAGTGGCCATCAAATGCCATGGCTGGGTTTCCAGTAAGCCCAGCACTCTACTTCCTGATGGTAAAACTTAGGTCTAACCCTTCTGAGGGGCTTTCCAAGAGGTATTTACTTCATCCCCATTCTGATGGAATTTGGGCAACTACTTTTCAGACCTGCAACTCTTTTTGCAACACTATGCGTCTTAAGGTTAGTATTAGCCAGCATTAAAAGCACAATGAGCAGAATCAGCCTTCCTGGAGATTGCCTTTTCTTTCATGAGTACAAAGGCCCCGTGGTTGCTTATCCAGTTTGATGTTGGGCTGGTATCTCAGCTCTGATGTCTTTCTGCCTAGGGGTTGCTTCCTCATAGAGCAGTGAAGAGGTCTGCAACAGGTCACTCGGGCTCAGAGCTGAAGCAGATACAATTAGAAAAAAATCTTAGCTGGGTTTACACCTATAATTTCATCATGAGGAAAGCTGAGACAGGAGGATTAAAGGTCCAACGCCAGCCTGAACTACATAGCGCTGCAGAGGCGCTGTACAAAAAAAAAAAAAAAAAAAAAAAAAAAAAAAAAAAAAATCTGCTTTGGGGCTGAGTTGCTCAGTCTTTTCAGTCTTTGGACCTCCATTGACATGAATTCTAAATCTAGGGAATCCTGATGTGAAAAATATGCTTCTGAAAATGGGGCTGGGAGTTTTAAGTGCAATGCCTGATGGGCCTAGATAGGGGAAAGGGGACAGGGAAAGGGTACCTGGAGTTAGTCCTCACAACAGCCCTGACCCTGGAGCAGGTTGGGACAGGTGAGGACAAGTGGAGGCAGACAAGGCTCTGATTGATGGTCATTCTTGACAAGAGGGTAGCAGTAGAGAAGAGGAAGGTGGCTTCAGGCCCCTTCAGTTAGCCTCAGACTTCTCAGGGCTAGAAGAGGTATTTTCGGCAAGCTGTTGTCCCACATTTGCATTCAATACGGACCCGTTTCTTGGGGGAGTCGGGGAGCCCTGCCAGGCCAAAGTTGGAGTCCATTCGGGTACTCTCCATGTCCATGGGGTCCACTTGCATGTTGTAATCAAAGGTGAGCTCCTTGCCCGCCCAGATGGTTCTTGTGGCAAAGAATGCGATGCGGGGTAGTCGCTCGTCAAGGTTGTCTATGAATATGTTGTACACTTGCAGGTTGGGATCACAACTATGGTTGACAAAATGAGAGATGTTGCCATAATAGGATCCATGGATGCACCAGGCATCCATGGTATATAGGTCCTCCACGTAGTCCAGGTCAAAGAGGTAGGTGGCGCCCTGGCGGTCGTAGATCTGGCCCCTCCTCTCTGCCTCCTCTGAGGTAATAATCTCTCCCACATACTCCATAACAAAGCTATTTTTGCGGATCTTTTCCAGCGTGCGGACACCCCAGCCTCGGCCATCATCAGTGCGGAAGATGCAGAGGTTGTAGCCGATGCCTTTCTGGACTACACGGTTTGGGCAGTCATAGCCACAGCAACAGCGAGAGTTGCCCTCGTAGATGGGCTGCCCAGCTTTCAGTCGCACCTGGCCTTGGTCATTGTAAGCAAACGTGTGCAGGGATGCTCCAGGGCAACAGCCTCCAGTGGGTGCCAACAGACAGTCCAGGTAGCCAACAGCTACCTGGTTGAGGGTGATGCCCTCACCAACTCGATACTCATTGATATAGACAAAGGACCTAGGAGGGCCATCCAGGTCTACCTCATTCTCCACGGTGATCCGCCCCAGGTGGCTGCGCTTGGCATTGAGCTCTTGTTCCCAACGGTGCAGTGCCCGCCTCTGCTTGGCCTTCTGCACCAGGTAATTGGCTAAGTTTGGGTACAGATGCCTGGGTGGCTTTGGCAGGCGGTGTCACCGGACAAGCTCTCTTTCTAAGTCCTTGTGGAACTTTTTAAGAATGCGCACACATTTGAGATTGTGCCGTGGCTCCCACGTGTTCTCTGAGTCGGGATACCCACGCCATTTAACCAGGTAATACTCCTGCTCACGGATCTTCTTATAATCACACAGGAATTCAACTTCAAAGTCATACACATTCTTCTTAGAAACACCAAGGGCAGGACAAGAAAGCTTGGCTAGTCGGCACAGATCCTGCAGCTGATTCCAGGAAGATTTACAGCACACACTGCAACCTGAGGTCAGAGCCTTAATCAATGCTCATTGCACTTTGCAAAAGAAAAGACAATAGCTTCCTAGCTCAGTGGGGTGCGTTGACTAAGGGAGGCAGGGTAGGGCGAAAATCACTAGGGCACCAGAGGTGTTGCTGTAAAGTCTTCACTTATCTTGAAACTTCTGGGCCACTGGATTTTGGATCAAATATTTGGGAATTTTACACAAGTAATTTTAGGCGAATTCCTGGCAGGGTCGAGGACGTTAAGCCATCTTTTAAATTTTCCGCCATCTTTCTCCACAGCTAATGACATTCGGGCCTAAAAGGCCTCGCGAGAAGCGCCATGACTATTTTTATTTCATATGTAAAACTGCTTTACTGTGTCTATAAAATCATATATAAATTCTAAAATCCTCAACCACCACCTCTCCTCTATCATTTACAATCTTTCTACCACTTCTTCTAGTTACCCCCGAGCCTTGGAAGGATGAGTGACACAGAGATACCTGTTAGAAAGATAGACTCTGACCTCTTTTATTTTCTATACAATGACTAGATGTGAATCTCTGTGTTAATTGCCTTCTACCTCAAGAAGTGACTTCTCAGATGAGAGTTGTGAAATATAATTAATGATCTATGTGAAAGACCCCCCGGAGAGGACCTTTCCCTCAGGAGGAGTCCCAATCGCCCAATGACCGAGCCGAGTCCACTCGGATGCAATCAGCAAGAGGGTTTATTGGAAAACACAGGTACCTGCGGGCACACAGTCTCTTCGGAGGACTTGCGCGCCCAGCAGCTCCAGCATGGGGCTTTTATAGGGATTGGGGAAGCAGAAGCGGGCGTACAGAAGCAGATGCATAGTTACGGGGATTGGTGGATTCAAAGGAGGCACATAGACATGTTCACATATGATTGGCTATTTCACATGATGAGGTAATAAGGAATAGCTACACACATTGGCAGGTTTGGGGCATCCTGGATGTCGGGGGCTGGGGGCTTATCTCTTCCTGCCAGGTGGTCTGTGAGTCAGATCTGGTACTCCTGGTCTGTTCTGCATTCCTTTCCTTATCTTTATGGCTTGCCAGTCCTGCCTAGACAGTGTTTCCTGTGCTCCTTTATCTTTATGGCCTGCTAGTCCTGGCTGTAGGGCTTAGCCCTCAGTCTGTGGCCTTTGGGGGTTTATCCTTTTAATTTTGTATCTGTGGCCTTTTGGGGTTTATTCTTTTAATTTTGTATCTCCAAACCTAGAATTCGTATAATTCTCCTTTCATATGGATATAACAATAAATCATTAGGGGTCACTTAAATCCTACATTCATTAGACCAAATTAAAGTAAAAAAAAAAAAATCTACTGTATGACCTATGACCTACCTAGCTAGTAACAGATTCTTTTCCACATAATACTTCCATATCACAGAGTGGGCTTAATATTCAATCAGAAGGTAGTTGATTGTCCTTAGTTATTCATGTCACTATTGTGGCAATAGGCAAATCCTGTGGGTCCAGTTGTTATTATACATCTCAAGATTCACAAATGGATATGGTTGATGATTAATTCTTATTCTCATCACTTATTTCAACACCTGGAAGTTTATCTCTTCCTGGATAATATGAATTTATGGAAAAATGTATATGGAATGAAAAGGCAAAAGAAGAAACAAAATATTTTTTAACGAAGAACACAAATGGTCCTGGCATAGTAAACTCCAATTGCTCATGCTCTAAGAGCAAGAATTGATAAATGGGGTCTCATGAAACTGAAAAGGTTCTGTAAAGCATAGGACATATGTAGTAGTACAAATTGGCAATCTACAAATTGGTAAAAAAAACAAAAAAAGTCTTCACTGACCCCACATCTGATAGAGGGATAATATCCAAAATATATAAAGAACTCAAGAAGCTAACCACCAAAAAACCAAACAACAAAACAAAAATGGGGGGCAGGTGGCTCTAGAAGTAAATACAGAATTCACAACAGAGGAATATAGAATGGCTGAGAAGCACTAAGAGAAATGTTCAAAGTTCTTAGTAATCAGGAAAATACAAATCAAAATGACCCTGAGATATCGCCTTACACCAGTCAAATTGGCTAAGATGAAAACCACAGGTGATAGCATATGTTGACAAGAATGCAGAGAAAGAGGAAAATCCTCCATTGTTAGTGGGATTGTAAACTGATATATCCACTATGGAAATCAATATGGAGGTTCCTCGCAAAATTGCAAATAGTTCTATTTGAAGACCCAGTTATACCAGTACTGGGTATATTGTTAGTATTATGTCTAAGCTCTCTCCTACCTAGCAATAGCCTGGTATTCTCCACCACAGTTACCTGGTAACAGCCCCATATGCCTGACTTACTACAAAAGGGGCTGCTTGCCCCCTCCTCACACTCTTGTTCCCTTGCTCTTGTTCTCTTCCCTAACCCCCATCTCCCTGGTCCCTTTCCCATTCTCTCTACATGCTCATTTCCAGTCTCTACTTCTCTATTCCTTCTCTCTCTCTCTCTCTCTCTCTCTCTCTCTCTCTCTCTCTCTCTCCTACTACTACTACTACTACTACTACTACTCTCTAACTTTTTATAAACACATCCTATGATGCTGAGACTCAGATTTAGAAACTCTGCACACTTGCATCCACCCTGCTATCACATGGAGATCCAATGCTTACTTGTCCAAACTTTGAGAACTGGTAAGTCCCCCCACCACAAAAGTCAGTTCTTGAGCTCATGGCTACCCCTGTGCTACACATTGAGGATGGAGATATTCAGTATTTTCACTGACCCTCTCTCTAGGACATTTTCCTTTGGGTGAAATTTTCCTCTCTCCTTTTGAGACACTTTCTTTCCTGCTGCTGAGAATCCCGGGCCAGGCCTGGGTAAATTGGTCTCTGTGTGCTCAGAGGCACCAGCATGTGCTAGAATCTCTCTGGTTATTGATGATGCTCCCTAGGATCCTGGTAGGGGGGGTTAATAACCCTATGCTCACCCATGGGTCTGTCTTCACTGCCTTGCCCTACTTACAAAGATGTCTTGGTCTAATTCACAGTAAGCAGAAAGCAGTATCTCTACATGCCCACTAAGCTGGCACTTTCTTGCTAGAGATCCATAGCATAAGCTTCCTCCTCCTCTCTCTCTCCTTTGCTAGCCACTGCAGCAGTTGCAGCTCCTGCTTTGCAGCATGAAAAGTGGGTCTGGTCCTGCCCCTTGTGTCCTGCAAGGAACTCTGTCTGTGTGACTTGCTTTCCCACACACATGACCAGCAGATGCCCCTACACTTGGTGCTCTGTCACATGTGGGCGTCTGTGCTCTGCCTGCTAACACTCCTCCTTTGTTGTTGCTCACCACAGCTGAGAAAAATAGAGTTTTGCCCTGTCCTGAGTAGTCATTTTTCTGTGTGCACTACGGAGTGCCCCCCCTCCACCTCTGCCTGCCAAGAGAATTGCATACACATTGCTGGCATATAGAACATGCTACTTCAGGTGCTTCTTTTTTCTGCCCACAGTGGACTCTGACAGCTGGAGGCACTGGGCTGCAGCTTCCAGCTATTAGGGGGAAGTTCCACCTCATTCAGTGGAAGTAAGCACACCTTTGCTGCTGCTGCCACCACTGATCAGCAATAGCCTGGCCCTGTGCTCCCTGGAGGCCTGTTCCATTATTGAAGCTCCTAGCGATCTGTGCTCTTCAGACTGCACACTCATCCCACTCTACCAGCCAGAGTACGCATGCCTGGTGCCTCAACTGCACATACACAAGCACCCATCTGCACAGACCTGCCTGCTCTCTTTACAATCCATTTCATTAGCAATATGTGCCCGCACTCCGAGCATGTTTTCACAGCCTGCCCGCTCAGTTCCTGTCACAGGCCTGAACTCACTTAGACCAACCCACTTTCTGTCACCATGATCTTATGCCACTGCTGCATGCCACTACTGCCAGCTCTCTTATTCTGGTTCTTTTTTTTTTTTTTTTTTTTTTTTTTTTCCGGAGCTGGGGACCGAACCCAGGGCCTTGCGCTTCCTAGGCAAGCGCTCTACCACTGAGCTAAATCCCCAACCCCCAGCTCTCTTATTCTGGTCACACCAACTCTAAGCCAAATGTTTCTCTACTAACGCAAAATGTGTTTTTCTCTACTTACATAACCTGTCAAAGTTACTTAAGATGTTCATTTCTTAAATGATAATTTTTGCTACTGCCATTGAATTATGGTATGCTCTATTCAGATATAACCAATCAATATAGCCCTCAATCTTGTCAGAAGTCTGATAATTATTAATATACTTAAGTTTATGACAAACAGAATCTCCTGAAACCTTTAAAAGTTTACCCCACAAGGTCTCAAAAGATGTGAACAAGCTTCAAGAGTCTGCCAGGATTGTGATATGACAACCACTGAGAAACACAGTGGACAAAAATGGACACCCTCAGAGTCAAATGATTTATCTAAATCAAGGTAATTCATTTCTAATGTCATACACATCCATTCCACAAAGAAAAAGCCCTGTAGTCTTCTGGGCTTGAAAGCCAGACTGACCCTGCCCAAGTTGCCATGAAGACCATAGAGACCACAAAAAATGTTTGGCTAGTAGGCTCTGTCAATTTTAAATAATATATAATTGCTAGATTATAATATATTCACAAGATTTCTGACTATATGGACAGCTAAAGTAACTGTAGCCTGACAACTAAAAAAACAAACCTCTAAACTCAGTTTCTAGCAACTAATTCAGATGTAAGCTTTCCTAGATGTAATTAGTTACTTCCTTACCTAAACTCAGTTTTCATTGATTAAATACTCCCTATTTCCCCTTCTTGCTATGCCACTGTCCTTCGAGTTCTTATAAATTAGACTAACAATAATAAAATATTCCACTATATGATCCAACTATGTAATCACAAATTCTTTTTCCTTCTGTTCCACCAAAAAAACTCATGTTATCTCTTTTGTAAACATATAAGCTACAGAAAACCCACTCAGATCTACCTATCATAGACCAAATAGACTCTACCCAGATAAGTACAGCCGCCTATAGTTCCCACTTACTACCTATTTCAGAGGGTGGGATTACTCTAGGTTTCACTAAAACATCGAAGAAAAAATTTTCTTTATCCCAAGCACACTTAATCTTATTCTCTCCATTATATATACATATATATATATATATATATGTGTGTGTGTGTGTGTGTGTGTGTGTGTGTGTGTGTGTGTGTGTGTGTGTTTCAGCATGTTATAAAGTCCAGGTGCTTACTACATATAGGACAGCTCCAGAGAAGCAACCTACAGATGTTCCAAATTTCTCTCACAGACACCAAAGCTTCTACTTCTCTTCTTCCTTTGGATCTATCAACAGATCGTTCCATAGACCCTGGACAGCAAGAAAACAACCAACTCTCCTAAGGCTAGACAAATATTCCCATACCCATTCTTCTAGATTTCCTAGAGACACATGACCCCGAAGCCAGCAGGAAGTAGCTAGAGGTCATGATGACCCTATTCCTGCTTCACCGTTGCCTTTTTATTTTTTTTTCCTTTTTAATTAAACTAAAGCAGGGTAATATTAACATCTTGTCTAAACTCTGCCCCACAGTTACCTGGCAACCTCCAGGTATGCCTGACTCACTATAAAAAGGGGCTGCTTGCCCTCTCCTTGTTTTCTTATTCTCTCTTGCTCTTATTCTTGCCTTCCCTTCCCCCCTCTCTCCCCATTTACTCCCCCCACCTCCATGTGCTCATGGCTGGCCTCTACTTCTCTTCTGTCCTCCTCCTACTCCTCCTCTTCCTCCTCCTCCTCTTCATCTTCTCTCTCTCTCTCTCTCTCTCTCTCTCTCTCTCTCTCTCTCCCTTTCTCTGCCTCTATGATCCTCTTCATTCTTCTGTTCATGTGCTGAATAAACTCTATTTTATACAATATCACCATGTGGCTGGTTTCTATGGGAGGGGAGGGATACCTCAGTATGGGACTGCTGAGGCACACCCTTCCCCATACTTCACTACACCTCCATAGAAAGGTCAACAGCCAAAGAGGAAATACAGACATTCTATACGAACATGGAAATATGTTTAATACAAATTTTTATTAGGAACATCATCAATGTTTCTGTAGCCACAGTTTTATATACATATAGGAAACTTAATGTGTCTTGCTTGGCCATGTGGACAATATGAAATGTTTGCCTGCCCTTGAAACAGAGCCAACAAGGCATGTACATATATGAATGTTGATGGTTGCTGTGGGCAAAAGGCTTATTTTTATAATAGTATACATGTTTTCACATTCCTCCTCCAAGAACTGTCCTCTCTGGGAATGATAATGACTCTACGATAATCATAGACAGCAGGAGTCTAGGAGACATGGCCATGTCTGTCTCAGCAAAAGTGTAAAAAGCTAAGTCATTCAGAACAGCCCTTAATGCTGTGAGAAAGAATGGTGAAGACATGAGTCCCAAAATATATGATTTCTCAACTATGCAAAATCTAAGGATCCTATATGAATAGTATAAGGATCTTCACAGATCTAAAGGAATAGAAGCAGCTGTATTATGAGCCTGTTTTTCAGAAAGAGAGGAAGGAGATAAAGAGATATAGGGAGTGGTGATTGCAGGGCAAGATCCCATCCAGCTGAGGTTTTTGTTTTGTTTTGTTTTTTGTTTATGTTTAAAAAGGCAGCTAAATTCTTGAATTCAAGTCAGGCTTGGACAAAGCTAATTTATGTCAGTCCTTCTGGGTCCCCTGCAGTGTTTGACCCCTGCTGAAGCCCTGCTTCCTGCTGATGCACATAGAAGCCTTTTGTTCCTAACAAAGGAACTCCCTAGCCTGGTTGCAGTAAGGACACACCTGGGTGTACACCTGATGTTCCATTGGTTCCTGTCTTTTTTTTTCTCAGTCTACGTTCCTGGGGCTTTGGCTGGTCTTCCTGGATTTCTCCCCAGTAAACTTGGGGCATGTGTTTGGTCTTTTGTTCCTGAAGCCTTAAGCCGGGCTTTCCCAGTGTGCTTTCTGGAATTTTCCACCCAGTGAACTTGGGGTATATATTCGGTAAATAAAACTACAGATTTGGCATTCTTATGATATGAATGACCCAAATATGTGTGTTTTTTAATCCTGCAGGCTTATGCCCGATTCTTGGTACCACATCAGTGAGGGTATCAACAAATTTAGTTATGGCTGGAATGGTAATTTTGGGGTGGGGTCCCACCCAATGATCTTATTGTCTGTGCATGTGCTTGCTGTCTCTTTCTAAGAATGAGAGGCTAAAAAAAGGATCAAAGGGCTGGAGTCATGGGATGAGGATTCATGGGATAATAAAAAGGGAATCTGAGGAAAAGACTGGGTTACTATATAAATAAAAGACTGGGCTTTTTTGTCTGTAAGAGATGAGCTATCGAGAGAGTTTCTAGAATAGCAAAAGAAAGCAGTCTGGAGCAGAGGAGAACACAGAGAAGAGTCTGAAAAGCTGTCTTCAGCTGAACACAGAGATAAAGCAATCTGGAAAGCCATATCAATCAGAACATAGGCTGTCAACTTATACCCATGATTTGATTTTGAGTTGTTTATTTTGTTGTTCCCAGACATTTCTTCTCTCAGAATCCCACTCGAAGCCGAAGCTGGTGCTTAGCAGAAACTGAAATTCAATTCATTTCCTAATGAAAATATAAAATAATATCGTTCTAAAATATGCTTTGATATCCTATACAAATATGAAACTGAATTTATCATATAACCTGAGAATTTTACTGTATAATAGCTTCCCATAATAAATGATAATTTGTGTTAACACAATTTACATGGAATATATATTTATACAAGTGTGATTTATCATCTCCTCAAACTGGAAATAACCAGTTCACATTACCTGGTGAATTAACAAATATCTGGAATTAAATCACTTAATGAAAAACTATATAGCAGCAAAGGGCAAAAGAACTCAAAAATTTGGTTATACTTATAAGAAGTTGAATATTAGAGTAATATAGAGTTTAAAAATTCAGTCTGAGTGGGGAAGTGGTGGAGCCTAACTTTATTAGTAGCATTCAGGAGGTAAAATAATACCTGTCTCAAAAATTTACATTACAACCCACCCACAAAACCTTCAGCATAAACTGTGTCCTGCCTACAAGATATGCAGGGAATGGGCAACCAATGACTGGCCAAGTTGAAATCTACTCCATGGGAGAGAGCCAACTACTGACACTATTAATGATATTCTGTTATGCTTGCAGACAGAAGCTGGATGCAACTGTTATTTGAGAGGTTTCTTCTTTTTTTTTTTTTTTTTTTTCAGAGCTGGGGACCGAACCCAGGGCCTTGCGCTTGCTAGCCAAGTGCTCTACCACTGAGCCAAATCCCATTTCATCTAGCAGCTGATAAAAATATATTTAGAGACCCACTCCCAAATATCAGACATAACTCACAGAGTCTTGTAGAAGACTGTTTCTGACTCCAACTATGTTGCCTACCTTTAGATTCCTTTTCTCTAGCTAGGATATTTTGCCTGGCCTCAGTGGGAGAAAATGTGCATATTTCTGATAAGAGTTGATGTGCCCGGGCAGGATTAAGAGAGGGGATTCCCATTCTCTTAGGAAAATGGAAGGGAGAAATGGGGAGAAGTAGGGTAAAAGATGAACTGGGAGGAGAGTAGAAAGGGCATCTGTGATCAGAATGTAAAGAGAATAAATAAATAAATAAATAAATAAATGGAGGGAGGGATGAAGGGTGGGCAGATGGAAGGAAGGAAGGAAAGAAGGAAGGAAGAGGGGAAGGAAGGAGGCAGGGAAGGAAGGAAGGGAAAAAGAAATCTGAAGAGGAAACAAGGTTTCTTTGGAAATTCAGTTGTGTTGGATGGTGTTTTGCTGGGGCAAAAGCTTGAAGGAGTGTTTTTCTGAAATGGACACAGGTGAAAGGCTAAGGCAGACTCATGAAGGGACATTTCCTGAAGCAGAATAAAGTGAAAGAATGTTCTGCTAAAACAATCATGTAAAAGAACACATGATGAAGTATTCTTTGCTAATGATACCCATGTATTGGGCCACCTTGTATTTCTTAGCTGAGCTCCCTTTTTTAGGACTCTATAGAGAGGAATGCACCAAAACAACTTCTAGTGGTGGGTGGACTCAGGCTGATTGGCAGAGTGATATCAGCTGTGACAAACATGCATGCTGTATGCAAGACACACAGAGGACATATGATGTTTGGAGGGAGTATAAAAAGAATTTGACAGACAGTGACAGAGGAGGTGCTTGGCTTGAGGCACAGCCAAGAACCTTTCCTGACCCTCCTGCTGGTCCTTTCTGCTGACTTCTGCTGAGACTAAGGGTGGCCTGGCTGTCTCTGCTAGGTAGTGCCAACACTGCTGATTCACGTTTGCTATAACAACTCTATTGAACTGAACTCCTGATATATTCAAGAAGTGTTTGTGAATGGATTGAGCTGCTAATTTGTGAACTGAATGGCATATTTCCAGATAACACAGATTGGAGTTGCTACACAGAACCTTTCTAAACAGGACTACTTCGTACATAACCTTTTGTTTCCTGAGTGGTGTGCTACAAGGACAGTTAAAGTATTTAAGAACCATCACTCTCAGAACTGTGAGACCTTATTATAGAAGGTAACACAAACTTGTGTTATAGAACATGGAGAATTTAACTTGGGACTCATCTAGAAATGTCAGGAGTCATAATAGGGGAAGCTAATAACTAACAGATGATCTTCTTTAGATGAGTCTACCTTAGTTAAAATCTGTGATGGACTTCCAGCAGGCAAGGCTTATAAGAAATTCATTTTAGGAAAGATTCCTACTATTAATATGACTTTCCTGGTATTATTAAATATCTATAGCAATTACTAGGTGTTAGCCCACCATTTTGAGGAGATTTCTGCAGAACAATGAAGATATACTGTATTATGGTAATGCTATATAGACAAATAGATGATTTCTTAATCCTTAATGATGATCCCATAAGAAATCCTACAATTATAGTGATTATTAATGTCTTTTACTAACACTGTTCTTAAATCCTTTCTGGTATATAAAACTGCAATAAGAACTTTGCAAGTCATAGCCAGAAGCTGGAAAGAACCCAGATGCCCTTCAACAGAGGAATGAATACAGAAAATGTGGTACATCTACACAATGGAATATTACTCAGCTATCAAAAACAATGACTTTATGAAATTCGTAGGCAAATGGTTGGAACTGGAAAATATCATCCTGAGTGAGGTAACCCAATCAAAGAAAAACACACATGGTATGCACTCATTGATAAGTGGCTACTAGCCCAAATGCTTGAATTACCCTAGATGCCTAGAACAAATGAAACTCAAGATGGATGATCAAAATGTGAATGCTTCACTCCTTTTTTAAAAGGGGAACAAGAATACCCTTGGCAGGGAAGAGAGAGGCAAAGATTAAAACAGACACAGAAGGAACACCCATTCAGAGCCTGCTCCACATGTGGCCCATACATATACAGCCATCCAATTAGACAAGATGGATGAAGCAAAGAAGTGCAGGCCGACAGGAGCTGGATGTAGATCTCTCCTGAGAGACATAGCCAGAAAACAGCAAACACAGAGGCGAATGCCAACAGCAAACCACTGAACTGAGAATAGGATCCCCGTTGAAGGAATCAGAGAAAGAACTGGAAAAGCTTGAAGGGGCTCGAGACCCCTTATGAACAACAATGCCAAGCAACCAGAGCTTCCAGGGACTAAGCCACTACCTAAAGACTATACATGGACTGACCCTGGACTCTGACCTCATGGGTAGCAATGAATATCCTAGTAAGAGCACCAGTGGAAGGGGAAGCCCTGGGTCCTGCTAAGATTGAACCTCCAGTGAACTAGATTTTTAGGGGGAGGGCGGCAATGGGGGGAGGAAGGGGAGGGGAACACTGGTAAGAAAGGGGAGGGGGGAGGGGGATGTTTGCCCAGAAACCGGGAAAGGGAATAACACTCGAAATGTATATAAGAAATACTCAAGTTAATAAAAAAAAAAAAAAGAACTTTGCAAGTCTTTAGTGTCACAGTTAACTGCTTCTGAGATAGCAAGCAGCCATCTACTAGTCAGAGCACATTCCAAGTGGTTGTAAAATCATTAACCAAAGGTCATAAAAAAGGGACTACCAATTTATTATAGGTACGAGGACAGAAGGTAAAACATTGACTGGGTTTATCTATACAAAACTTCGCTAACAAATTAGTTATGTTTTTTAACTCTCCATGAACCTGTAGAACTGTGACAGATGACATATGTTTATCCAGATAATTATGCCTAAAGAATATGCAGGTAGACATTTTCCATTGTAAGCATATTGCTTGATTTATGATGTGAAATTATGTATAAACTTGTAGAGAACTTTTTACCATGTGATCATGTATTATGAAAGATGTGTAAGTGCTGAGGACAAAATGAGGAAGGATACTTTTTTTATACAGAACTTTTTAGATAGAACAAAACTGACCTGAGAGGAACTTACTATTATTATTATTTAATCTTTTTTTTACAATCCAGTCATTATCTCCCTCCCAGTTCACCCTCTGACTGTTCCTCATCCCATCCTTCCCTTCTCCCAGAGGATAGCCCCACCCCCCATCCCTACCTCACCAAATGTCCCCACCCCCTGAATCCTCAAGTCTCTCGAGGATTAGTTAGTTGCCTGTTCTCTCACTGAGAACAGACCAAGAAGTCCTCTGCAATACATGTGTGTGTGCGGGGGGGGGGGGGTTCAGTGTCTCAGAGATCTCGGGGGTCTAGGTTTGTTGAGACTGCTGGTCTACCTATGGGTTTGCCCCCTCCTCAGCTTTTTCCAGCTTTTCTCTAATTCAACCCCAGTGGTGCCTGGCTACTGTCACTGATTGGGTGTAAGTATCTGCATCTGACACTTTTAGCTGCTTGCTGGGCCTCTTGGAGAGCAGCCAAGCTAAGCTCCTATTGAGACCAGTAGTGTTTACAACTACTTGATCACAACCAATTACAGATTTCTTTGTTTGTTCTTCACTCCCACTGCTCCACTTAATAAGAACTCTTTAGACAGAAAACTTTTTAGATAGAAATGAACTAAAGAAGAACTTAGAAATAAAGGCATAGCATTAGGAGTAATGGTGTTGAGAGTAAGGACATTAATGTGACATCAGAGCAAGAGGGGAGAACAAGATTAGAAGAATGCAGAGTGGAATAACTTAGAAATTTTAAGGCAACTTAAAAAACTTAGAGAGCAGTATGGAGAATGCAGAAGGAAAACAGCAAAAAAGAAGCTGCAGAGAATGCACAAGGAGCAAGCATGCTTCTCTATACCATGGGACAGAACAGGTCCTTTCTTAATAGCAAGGCAGGCTTAGTCTTATTAAAGAAAACAAAGTCTTCTTACAAACTTGTATTTAATTTATTTAGGAATAAAATAATAGATTTTTCTTTTTCTATGCAATAAAGATTGGAGCTCATTTTTTCATCTAGAATGAGTAAGTTCTTTCTGAATTGGTACTTGGTCTTTGGCTCCATATGCATATCTAAGTATGGATGTGTGTATAAGTGTATGAATATGAGAATGTATGCAAGTGTAACCCACCTGGTCTGAATGGAAATGTATAAATATGCATGTATAAATATGTAAATGAATTTATGTGAGTTTATTCTTATTTGCTTATATAAAAGTTTTTCTGGGCATGATTCTCTTCTCCTGGTTCAATAGAAATTTATTGCTCTAAACTTACCCCTAGTCTAACAAGCAAGAGGCTTCTGGACAAAAGGGGAAAGGCTCTAGCAATTAATCCTTTACTTAATCCCCCACACTTTCCCTTAGGCTACAGGTGTTATTTGCCTAAGCCTGTAGCTTTTAACCTTCAGAAAGAGCAAGAAAATTTTTAGGAACTTTTAGAGGCCATAAACAAGCATTTATTATAGTTGAGGAACAAGAATATCTGGAGACCATCAGTCTTTATAATCATCCCTGAGTCCGACTCTGTATCCCATTTCAATTCGCTAGTAAGCCTGTTGAATTCAGCTTGATTCTTGGAACACATAATGAAAGGGAAGAATTGATTTCCAAGAGTTATATTCTGACCCTCACACTCTGTGACACACATGTTCCAAGATACTTATAAACAATAAATAAAATATACATAAAGCAAAAAATCATTGCTGTGTATATGAAAATTAAAATAAAATATAGTAAGCAAGTGATTTACTGGTAAGCAAGTGATTTACTGGTCTTCCTTCTTCAATGACTGTCCTACAGACTTAACAGCAAGTTATTATGGGGTTGCATTTTTTCATAATCTAAGTTAAAATTGGTCAAATATATTTATATTCATTCAAATAATTATCATTTACATTTGTTCTAATGGATTTTAAAAATGTAAGTCAACTGGAAATTGTTTTGAAATCCTCTAAGTTATTTAAAAAAAACCTCAAATTTATTTTGATGCTCAAACAGTATTCATGTATCATTGAAGACTAGTTATAAGATACCTTCTTATATTGTTGCATAGATACTTTAGCATGCTTTCAAAATATTCCTATAACTAATTCTTTTGTTTCCTCTATTTTTAATGACTACACACAATTGAATAAAAATGTCTTTCATTCATATAAAAGTGAATGACACATGTCTTTTTTCTTTCCTAGACTAATAATGAGAGATAGCATAAACTTTGATTGACACTGAAAAATTACTTTTCTTACCTTTGCATTGAGTCCATAGTCATAATAAAGGCTTTATAGCTAATAATTAAATTAACATTTACTGAGAACTGCTGTCCCCGCCAGTGGGGACCCAGTTATTCAGGGTCCCAAAGAGGCTTTCTACCTGTGGGCCAAATGGGAGTGAAGAGAAGGAGACCAAGCAAGATTCTATTGTCAAGGTCTCATTTATTTTGATGAACATTACAGCTTTTAAGGCTTTCAGGTAGGGGGAGTGTCCTTTGTGAAACACAGAGGAAGGGGAGTTGAGGATATAGGCAGTGATAGCTGGAGGCAAAGAGGTCAGGCTAGGTAGAGGATGAGGTCAGGCAGTAGACACCGGGTGTTGACTCAGGAGATAACTGGTATCTGCTCGAGCTGAGGCATCCCTTGAATGTCATCTTCCTGTGCCATAAATTCATGGGAAAGGCCTATGTCCAACAATCTTAAGAATTATGGCAGTCATCTTAGGGGTGAATATCTGTGGCCAAACAGCCCAGAGTCACCTAGCCACTTTGAGCCATGCAGTCAAAAAGTGGCTAGGCCCAAATCCAATATGGTTCCCTATAAACTGCATGCCAATTACTGTGTTTAGTGAAGAAAACATGAAGATAAATAGGACATTATTTCTGGCCACATAGACATATCAGTTTAATGTAGTACATAAAAAATGGTGTTAGAAACAGAAGCCACAAAAGAATAAGGCATTCTTGGGGTATAATTTTGTCACAAAGGGGGGCGAAGTATTGCTCACATTGAGACTGAAAAGTCACTGGTGAATATCCCTATTAAGTGCTTCTTGATGAAATGTCTTTCAAGTTCAAATAAGGTGTTCACATGCTCAATCCCAACATGTGCTAGAGTTGTAAATTGAATACTTCTGAAGCTTATTAAAGCTGGAGAATGTTTTCCCCAAAACCCAGTAGGATGAGAATGTGAGAAGAAAAGGTTAGTGTACATTTACGTGGCTCTTGTCAGATTAATTTCAGATTATGAATCAGTCTGTTGAGGGTGAGTAATAACATGCATGAATAACAATAATGCCACTTATTTTTAATTTAGAAAAATTATTTTCCTGTGACAACTTGCTCTATTGACATCCCATTGATATGGTTGACTATAAGATGTGACTGAAGGTGTTCAATTATATGAAATATGCTTAATACCAGGGACATTATTAAACATATGAGTGGCATTGCAGACAGGGGAATAATATTTTCATGCAAATCCAAATTTAGCACAGAAGATTAGATATATAGTAAAATTTATAAGGAAAGAAAAGACACATGTATAAAGTGGAGATGTAGGTAGGGTCAAAATCTTTGCAGAGTTGTGGACAGTCACTGTATGTCTTGAATGTTAATAGTGCATCCTGCTGAGATTTTTTTCAATATTCCCTATTATTGAAGGAGGTACCAATCTATTAGTACAATGATAGTTCATTTCTAGTTTAGAAAAACCTTTATCCTATAGGTACCATATTTACCTGCTTCTCATCCGGTTTCTGTTGTTTTTTCTTCTTCCCTTGTTCCTTAGGGCACAATCCTCTATTTTGTATATTTCTTAGATGTTAACAATGTCTCAGGCAATCTCATGCAGTGTACTAGGTGATTGACAAATTTCCCTATGCCTAGATTTTCCTATGGGTTACAAATACATATGTAATTGTTAATTAAACTTCTTGCGAAATTCATCCATTCTTTGAGTCCCTTCTGTGAAGCAGGAACAATTCAAGGCATCAGTATATGCAGGAGAAAACAAGAATAATGTATATTTTCTCAGCTAAAAGAATAGTGACAGTTCACACTTACAAATTGGCTTTTGCTGGTTGTTAATCATAGTTCTGAGAATTTTCTGTTAGTCTAATTGTCTCATCTTTTTTTTTCTGCTAAGTATACCTGAATTCACAAAGAAAATGGTTGGCAAGGCTGGAGAGTAAATCAAAATGATCCTTTACTCAATCATTCTGTCTCTCCTCCTCTTCTCCTTAGCCCTCATTTTCTTCTACTTTTCTCCTTTATCTTCCTCATTTTGTCTCTCTATTTCTTCCCCTTCTTCTCTAACTACAATATTAAGTGAGTTCATCCAATCCAATCTCAGAAAGAATAAAAAAAATGTTCTTCATATTTGCATTCTAGCTTATAACACATACAGAGAGAGGGGGGAGTGACAGGGAGAGGGGGAGGGGGAGGGAGAGAGAGAGGAAGAGGGAGAAAGAGAGATACAGAGACAGAGACACACAGAGAGAAATACATGTGTTACTATAAAAAAATGTAGCATAACTGGTTCCCATGCATACTGGTCTACGCTACTCTCCCAGGTTCTCTGACCAGGGCAGTTGGTCTCTGGCTAGTTCTGGCTCCATTCATCCATAGATACTAGCAAGATTTTATCTCAGTGACTCCATGCTGTCCCCAAGTACTCTCTGACCAAGGCAGTCTACAAACAATTCCAGCAAGGAACCTTGCCATATGGAACTAACTATAATTTATGTCTTATTAGTATCTCTCCCAGTGACTCACTGCTAGCTATGAACTCTCTTATACCAGCTACCTGGTAAAATCAGGGCTCTAGAAGTCTAGCATGGACTTTTGAGGTCCCTGTCATAGACTGTGCTCAGACTCCCAACAACCCAGTGAAATCAAGACTCAACAAACTGCAACCCAACAATCAGATTTATATTTTTTGGTTGTGAGCCTAGCCTTTAACGGCTGAGCCATCTCTCCAGCCCAACAATCAGATTTATATGCTAAATTCTCAGTCCACAATACATCCACACGATAAACTCACAACCAATTGATAAAAATAAAACCTCCAACCTAGATAAGATAAATTTGCCTACAGAAATTCATCCCAACTACCTTGGCAATTCAAGACCACCCGGATCTAGGTTATCCTTCTCCATCTCCCTCTTGATTCTCCTAGCTCCCTCTCTCCTGCTTCCCCGTCACTCCTAAAAACCTGTGTTCTCACCTCCCTTCCTTCTCATCCAATTATAGGCCTTGCTTTAACTTTTCTGCCCTCACCTGCATAATGACGCAACCTATACTTCACCCTTTCTCTCTAATTAAAAAAAAAAAAACTGTTCTCTCAAATGTAAACTGAGCACAACTATTATCATTTTTAATGTAAAAATATAAAATATACCTAATACCCAGTCCAATATTTTCAGTTAAACAGAATACTTAGTTATCTATTACAGCTTAAGAAAGTTGAAACTCCATGTTATATTCTAGCTAGCTTGTATGCCATCTGATAGCTATTTAATTAAATATGTCTTCTCAAAGTTAAACAGCCTGGGTAGGCTATGAGATTTTAACTCATTTGAACCCCATCAGAAATCTGAGAATGACCAATGTATCTGTAAATATAGGAAGTCTAGCACGGTTTCCAGGACTGAGACAGGTTGAAGAGACAATTTTCTACTTGCACAGTCTCCTGTTAGTAACACGTGAGAGCAAACCTTCAGCCTTCTGGTCCAGGATCACCTGATGGACTTCTGATATGCAGAATTATGAAAGGCTGATCATTCTCCTCCTGATCAATGTGTCCTTTTTCTGGACAATATTTTATCTGTAGATGAATAGAGGTAACTCTTGCCTAGTGGCTGTCTCACCACAATACATCACCATACCTAGAGGTGGAGATGCTTACAGCTGGGCGGCTCCCATGCGACCTCTGACGCATTCTGGCAGTAGCTAGAAACTCAAAGGCCAATAGAGAAAGCCCGAGGGCTGCCAGAAGGATAATGAAACTTCCGCCGCATCTAGCAGGGGAGTGAGATAGAACAGGTCAAGGCTAAGCATTGTCTCTCAGGATCTTACTTTTTAAACACTACAGTTCTGGATTCCTTCCGCAGACAGAAGACCCCCTCTTGGTGCCTTGGCGCTGGCGTGGCATTTCTCCTGGGTTTCCGGCGAATGTTATTGCGGCCTTCTACATCTCCCCCTTATTATTTCTTTTATAACAATCATGATCACCCTATAGCGTGCAATGAGGAAACCTCAGTGATGTGGAAGGGCTGATCAAAGGAATCATTGAGTCTCTCTCATCCCAGTGCAATGGATCCGCAGATCCATGGGGTGCAAGAGCAGAGAACTCAGATACTGACTAATTTTTGAAGATAGATAACCAAATTTCAGGGGAGGCCCCTTGTTCAATGGCTACAAGTGCTTGAGTGCTAATGGCCTTGTCACGTTTTTGTTGAGATCTGAGTTTGCAAACCAACCATAGCATGAACACTAATCCACAGCATAGGGCTGCACCAGACAGAGCCACTCCCGATAAGTAGTGGGCACCTCATTTGGTTCACCTCAGCTGTTACCACCAAGGGCTGTAGTCAAGCCGCTCCTATAATAAAATGTTAGAATTCCCAATTGTTAGTAACTGCTCTAGAAAGTTCACCCACTGTGCTTGTCTAACAATAGATTGGGGGAGGATGAATCCAGACACTGCAGACACAATGTCTGCAGCAGTAATGGCTGCTACAATAGCAGTGGAAGTGTCAAGGTCTTTTCCAGGACAGTTCAGGATCTCTGGAACAACCAGCAGGCAATGGAACCATGTCTGAGATCTGTATAACCAGGACAGAGTTCCCCAGTCCACAGCAGCTTCAAGCAGGTGGCATTCCTGTGAAGCTACAGTCTGCAAAATGACAACACCAGTTAAGGCAGCAAGAGTCACCAGGGAAATGAGGGGGGCAGCAACGACTGTAGTCCAGTCTTCTCCAGCAAGCAGCAGTGCACAGAGGGTCAGACAGCAGGCCACAGTGGGACGGGACACATGCAGTGGTAACACTGACTGCAGCAATGGCAAAATCTCTGTGATGACAAAAGATGAGGGGGAATCTTCCATCTTCCTCTTAAGGGCACTGGAATGACTTCAGGGACCCGAACCAGGAGAGCTGAATCTTCATGCTTCCAGGATCAGCAAGTCTCACCAGCCACTCAGGCAGCTGGCACACTCTTGTAGCATCCTGTAGAAAAAACACAAAGATTCCCTCTTCCCCATATAAAATATCTGGAACAGGATCATGTCAAATATGTGGATCTCTCTATTTCACCTAGGCAGAAGTATACCTAGTTGTAGGGTGCCATAAACTTTGGCATCCAAATTTTAAAATTGCAATAAAAGGAGCATTATTTAGCATACAGGGATAACTCCCCCTTTTTATTTATTAAGATATAGTAAAGATATTATTTATTAAGGTAAGTCCTCGAGGATTAAATTGAGGACACTGAGCACTTGTATTTATAAATTGACTTGTATACCAAATTATTGTCTCCAGCATTATTGTTTTGGATATATAAAGAATGAGATTTTTTGACTAATTGTTCCTATGTAAGGCTTATAATCTACCTGGTATCATTGTCCTCCCTTGCTAAAGGGTCCAGGCAATCCAGTTTGAGTTCTTAAATGGCCTATAAAGGAACAGTATTTAGTGTTCTTAACCACTAAGCCATTTCTCTAGCCCCTCACAAACTTTATTTACCTAAACATAAGCATTAATTAGAAATGTCAAATCCTGTAAATATTGTCCAATTTCAGTCTTACTAGAAATCCCTGAGCTGGCAGGGCGAGGCTGAGAATTTAAGGTAAGCAAATGGAGTCTTCTTCTTTTTATATCAACTCTATTACCATTTTCAAAGTTAGGTATGAGTCTAAGGTTTAATTTAGTTGTCTGAGCCAGAGCACTGAAAGGACAGTGAGTTGTCAGACATTCACACTGAAATCACTCATTGATTTTAAGTAGAAAACCTGTCTCTAATAAAGCATTAAGTAATTGAAATCAATTTTAAACCACAAGCCACACATTGGCTATTAGTATGTGAATTGAAAGCTTGATTTTTTAACATTTTAAAAACAGTGGCTATAGCACATAATTTAATAATCTGTGTTGAAGCAATAGAAACTCAAGAGAATAAACAAGTGATCCAATCATACATGTAGCCTTTTCATTAGATGAACCACCTATAAATACGGTAAGCGCATTTCCTATGGGTTGTATGCACAAATATACAGGAAGTACAAAAGCATGCAAAGAGTAAAATTATCAATTTTGCCTGAAAAATTTGTATATGTAATAGGCCAAATATCAGTATTTTGTAATAACCAATTAACTGTTGTTTGGAATAAGATATGTTTTACCAGGTTTCTTTTTAAAATACTTCTGTGACTCTAGCTTATAATTCTGTATTAACACAACTGAAGCTTTATCTCCAATGTGGATAACAAAGACTTAAGTCCTCTGGTAAGGTGAGGTACTTAGCCAATTAACATATCCTTAGAAGCTTAAAATTAGTTTTAGATATTCTTTTCTGGAGTAGTGCAACAGCTACTCCCCAAATATTAAAGCTCATTTTGAGAGCAAAAGTTTGTAGTAAAAATTTCCATATACACTGAAAGATTCAAAGTCCTAACTTCTTACATTGAAGAAGCAACAAAATTACATAATACAAGGCTGTTAGCCATTCTTTTGTAAAATTTTTAATGATATCACTTTATGGGCTCTCTAAAATTATAAGCAAGCTCACGAAATGAAAACTCACAATCGCCAGGACGTAACAAATTGCATAAAAACAATCCTCTAAATCTGTCTTGAAATGGCAGTTGGAGTAAGGAAACTGGCTGTAATGCTCTCAAAAGTTCTAAAACCTCATCAATCCTTTGTAAATCCTGTAACAATCTCTACCTGTTTGATTTTTCTTAATTACAAATAAGTTTGAGTTAGTCAATGTAACACTGGCAATCCTTAATCACAATCTTTAAGTTCTCCTTGTAACACCAGAGCACAGCCACAATTTTGGAAAGTCACCTGAGTTCTGAGTACTGACTAGGCAGCTGTTCTTGGGGCAGTGGAATTAGCATCAAAATACAAATAGCTTCAGGGCAAACCACAACTTTGGAAAGCAAACCTCGACCTCCAACAATCTAGTACAAAGTTTGCCTGCCAATTCCTACATATGAACGCACGATGGTGTAGTCTCCAGTACCTCAACAAAGAGACATTGTCCTAAATTCTTTTAGAAGCCTGGTTTCTAGAATAAGAATTCCATAGAAATATTATCTCAATTTAGACCTGTTTCCCTAGGTTGGCTCATGCCACATGTTGTCTAGAATGACTTTATCCAAATTACCAGCTTTATGTCAACTTTCTGCTACCAATATTATACCTTTTTTAACCATATCCAATAACTTAAAAGCCAACAATCTATGACCAAGGCAAGTAGAGCATATTTATACATTTAAAACCAATCAGAAACAAAATTGAAGTGGCTACACATATCTTTAATATTTAGACCAAGCACCATTATGACTTTTCTAGCTGTGATTTTAAGAGAAGCACCTTGTCACCTGTTGAGTCAAATAATAAGTCAGGGATTTTTCTAAGAGAAACAGCTATCAGCTTTGTACCAAAGAAGCTGAAGAGCTGTTGGCGCCTTTAAGATCAGCTCGTGCAGACGCTTAGCTCCTGGGCAGCTTCTCCAGCTGACCTAGACTCCTGGCTGGAGGTGCAGGGCTCTAAAGGCTGATTGAAACTGCTTTTTATTCATTTGTTCCTTTTTGAAACGAGTTAAAACCAAATCAAGATATGAACGACCAGCAGATAAAGTTTTTACCATTTTTTCTTTTGAACATGAAACATAAAACATTTAAGCAACAAGAAACAAAAACCACAGACATAAACTGACATTTAGGGACATCTTGGTGCACCAAGGACAGACAATAGACAAAGAGGGAAAAAACCAGATGGTGTCAGCAGGGAGGTAGGATTTTCCCTTTCCCACCACTTTCACAGTGACTGTCCACTCGAGTGGGGTTGATATGGACGATGGATTGTCTCAATTCCTGGACTAGTCCATCAACGTGTTGAAACCCAATTCTTGTAAGATACTGAGATATATTATCTGAGCAGCACGATTGACATTCACAAATGGTATGGAAGTGAAACACAGTCCTCAATATTTTTACTCACATCCCAATTACATTAACTCCATCAAGCTGTGCATGGGCATTGAGATGTCCTTTTGTTTGATTCTCCTGAATAAATTTTCAGGCGGTCTAGCTCTATCAAGTCTGATCAGTATGACTCTGCGAAGCTTCCAGAGCCTAATCACACCTTTTACAAGCACAAAGACAAATTTTTTCTCCCAAAATACTGTGTTCCTTTTATCTCCCCCCTTTTTCTCTCCTGGGGAGTTTTTTCCCCAATCTCTCGCCTCCGCATTGGAGGGGACTGTCCGCTTGTTATCTTTTTTCCTTGAGCTCTTTAATTTTTTATCCAACCCTGTTTCTGACATGTCGCCTTGCCCCTCCTCCAGCACATTTTGCTTTGCTATTACAGCTGGGCGGCTCCCATTCGACCTCTGACACATTCTGGCAGTAGCTAGAAACTCAAAGACCAATAGAGAAAGCCCGAGGGCTGCCAGAACGATAATGAAAACTTCCGCCGCATCTAGCAGGGGAGTGAAGTGGAACAGGTCAAGGCTAAGCATTGTCTCTCAGGATCTTACCCTTTAAACACTACAGTTCTGGATTCCTTCCCCAGATGGAAGATCCCCTCTTGGCGCCTTGGTGCTGGCATGGCATTTCTCCCGGGTTTCCGGCACCAGATGTCCCGCGCGACCTCGCCAGCAAGAATACACGGGAACACACGAATCCTTCTGTAGCCAAATGCTTATATTTATTAATAATAGAGAGGGCGGCGGGACACCAGCATGGCACGGCTTATATACACCCTAGCGTGGCGCATCCACACCTGATTGGTTGCCTACCCATGATCTCATTAGGCACGCCCCAGAGTGGGCAAAGACCTGGAACGAAGGCACTCTTGCACATGCGCACACAGTTAACTTTCTGGAAGGAAGTCGGCTGGCGCGGTGGAGGCCAGCGCTATCTTGTAATGGCGAAAGCTATCCTGGCTTTCCAAGTGGGGCGCAGTGGAAGCCAGCGCCATCTTGTGGTGGCAAATGTTATTGCGGCCCTCTACAAAGTACCACGTACATGGTTAGCTGTTATACTAATTAATCCTCACTGCATATACAAACCTGAACAATGCCTCCATTTGAGGTCTTTTTCAAAGCTTTAAAATGTGATTTTCCCCCAACAACAAAAGGGAATTATAAGGATTGTGGTTTATCTCTCTAAAAAGACCCTATTATAAAATATGAGCCATCCGTGTGTTGGAACTCTTCTTCTAAATTTAATAGAATACTTGACATAATAAGACTGCATAATTTTTGCTTTTCTCTATAATTTAATTAGCATTGGTCTTTTTCTTCCCTTTGTTTTGACTGGTGCCCTCTCAATCTTTGCAGCTTTTTATTATGAACAATTGGTAACGGACACTATGTATTCATATTGTTCCTACTCTTTGACCCAGAATATTAGAGCTTGCTTTCCATTCTTTGACAATTGTAAATGACAATAAAAAAATTTAAGTACCGTGCTTCTTTGAGTGTTTAAATCCATATTAAAGAACAAGAATTGTGTTGTGTAGATTTATCAAAATGTTTTACTCTTATTCATGATGCTTAACCCAAATGATTAATTTTTAATGCTAATTGTTTTAATTGTATTCTGTCTGTTGTTAAACCTAGGCGTTCTGAATTTGAATGTATTTCCCTGTTATATTTAAGAGCAGCACTTAGCATACTAAGGCCCATGGGCCATATCTTGCCTGCCGTCTGTTTGGATAAACATTATTTTACTGAATTATAGCCATGTTCATTATTGTCAGCAGGCTTTTGTGTTATATTGACAGTATTCATAGTTGTGAGACGAATCTAATTATGCACAAAGCCAAACATACTTACTGTCTGATTCTTTATGGAGTTTGTTGGTCACTGCTTTGCCAAATGCTCCTGTCATTCCATAGAAAACAGTCTCTCCTAAGATGAAAGAAATAAGACATTCTTTTTTTTAAAATTTTTTATTTTTTTTATTAACTTGAGTATTTCTTATATACATTTCGAGTGTTATTCCCTTTCCCGGTTTCCGGGCAAAGTCCCCCTCCCCCCTCCCCTTCCTTATGGGTATTCCCCTCCCAACCCTCCCCCCATTGCCACCCTCCCCCCAACAATCTAGTTCACTGGGGGTTCAGTCTTAGCAGGACCCAGGGCTTCCCCTTCCACTGGTGCTCTTACTAGGATATTCATTGCTACCTATGAGGTCAGAGGCCAGGGTCAGTCCATGTATAGTCTTTAGGTAGTGGCTTAGTCCCTGGAAGCTCTGGTTGCTTGGCATTGTTGTACATATGGGGTCTCGAGCCCCTTCAAGCTCTTCCAGTTCTTTCTCTGATTCCTTCAACGGGGGGTTCTATTCTCAGTTCAGTGGTTTGCTGCTGGCATTCGCCTCTGTATTTGCTGTATTCTGGCTGTGTCTCTCAGGAGCGATCTACATCCAGCTCCTGTCGGTCTGCACTTCTTTGCTTCATCCATCTTGTCTAATTGGGTGGCTGTATATGTACGGGCCACATGTGGGGCAGGCTCTGAATGGGTGTTCCTTCAGTCTCTGTTTTAATCTTTGCCTCTCTCTTCCCTGCCAAGAGTATTCTTGTTCCCCCCCTTTTTTTTTTGGTTTTTTTTTTTTATTATTATTAACTTGAGTATTTCTTATATACATTTCGAGTGTTATTCCCTTTCCCAGTTTCCGGGCAAACATCCCCCTCCCCCCTCCCCTTTCTTATCGGTGTTCCCCTCCCCACCCTCCCCCCATTGTCCCCCTCCCCCCAACAGTCTAGTTCACTGGGGGTTCAGTCTTAGCAGGACCCAGGGCTTCCCCTTCCACTGGTGCTCTTACTAGGATATTCATTGCTACCTATGAGGTCAGAGTCCAGGGTCAGTCCATGTATAGTCTTTAGGTAGTGGCTTAGTCCCTGGAAGCTCTGGTTGCTTGGCATTGTTGTACCCTTTTAAAGAAGGAGTGAAGCATTCACATTTTGATCACCCGTCTTGAGTTTCATTTGTTCTAGGCATCTAGGGTAATTCAAGCATTTGGGCTAATAGCCACTTATCAATGAGTGCATACCATGTATGTCTTTCTGTGATTGGGTTAGCTCACTCAGAATGATATTTTCCAGTTCCAACCATTTGCCTACGAATTTCATAAAGTCATTGTTTTTGATAGCTGAGTAATATTCCATTGTGTAGATGTACCACATTTTCTGTATCCATTCTTCTGTTGAAGGGCATCTGGGTTCTTTCCAGCTTCTGGCTATTATGAATAAGGCTGCGATGAACATAGTGGAGCACGTGTCTCTTTTATATGTTGGGGCATCTTTTGGGTATATGCCCAAGAGAGGTATAGCTGGATCCTCAGGCAGTTCAATGTCCAATTTTCTGAGGAACCTCCAGACTGATTTCAAGAATGGTTGTACCAGTCTGCAATCCCACCAACAATGGAGAAGTGTTCCTCTTTTTCCACATCCTCGCCAGCATCTGCTGTCACCTGAGTTTTTGATCGAAATAAGACATTCTTAACTTTATCTTTGCTACTTTACCACTTCAACCAGGTACAGCCTAAAGTATACATTGCCTTTTGGAAATCTTTGAATCACTGCTAATCAGAAATTTTACTGAGAAACCTATCCAAATATTACCTTGGGAAATTTTGCTGCTTTGACATATCTACATTATAATACATTTACAAAATCGTAAGTTTTTCCTGAAAGAAATAAAGGTTTATTAAACTTCACTGAATTACAGCAAACTGGACTTCACTATACTTTTTTGTTTCTGCTAGTTCTACTTTACTTTGAAATGTTGTACATATTTTAACAAAAAGATTCAGTGAGCAGTTGCAGATGAATTTAATGAGCCCATGAGGGAACATTTCAAAGTTGGATTACATGTGATAAATAAAGCCCAATACTGATTTTGCAATGAATTCTGATATTTCAAGATAAATCAGAAAACTTTTGGGAAAGCATAAAGGATGGATATAGACTCGTTGTTTTACTAGCAGTTGAAGGTTATGACCACCTTGATATGCCATATCTGTAATCAAACTGTATTTGCTTAGGTTCATATTTCCTATTAACAGAGACACTGCTTCCTGTTTCTAGGGTTGGAAAATACTTTCGTTTGGCAAATGAATAAATCTCTTACCCATTCTGATTCTGATAGCTATGGAATTTAACTGTTACATGTTTTTCCTAGTGTGGGCATTTAATTCATGATACTATTGTATAGGTATAAGCAAAACTACTTTATTTCTAATAAAATTATCAATATCATTTGTCAGTAAAAGTAAAAATTAAGGTGTATATACATGCTTAAAAATTATAATAAATTATACAAAACAATGTTCAGGATTTGATGAAAAGCAAACAAAGACATTGCTGATAAGATTTACATGGTTATAATTTTAGATGGGATATTGATAAATGAAAAAAGACTCATAACATTTGATCCTATCATCCAACTGATGACCACATGCTGTAAATAATCATGCATACTAAGTAGCAAGTATATGAGTAGTAAAATTATATATCAATGGCAAACAGATCAAACTTCAGATAAATTATTATATTGCATATTTGTTTTCCAAATACTTATTTTATGTTTTTTAATCGTAGAAAAAAGTGAAACTTTCTTTTGCAACATGTAGCAGTCAAAGCAGATCCTTAGAAATGGTCAAAACGCTAAGAAAAGCAGACCGAATGCTTATTCATAAACAGGTTACCTGTATTACCAGTCATCCCACCCTCCCTACGTACACACATACACATACAACCAAAGCTCAGGAAATACAACATAAGAGGAGGAAGAAAGAATGTGAGAGCTGGAGGTAGAGAGTTGAGGAGTGTGAAATGCTTTCTTCTGCATATGACTTGGTTTATTAACTGGTTTTGCTTCTCAACACAAGCTAGAGTCATCAGAGAGAAATGAACCTTAGCTAAGAAAATACCTCCATGAGAGCTACCTCCAAGACATTAATTTTCTCAATTAGTGATCAACGGAGGAAGGCTCAGGCCATTGTGGGTAGTACTATCCCTGGGCTGGTGGTTCTGGCTTCTACAAGAAAACAGGCTGAGCAAGCCATGGGAAGCAACTTAGTAAGCAGCCTCCCTCCATCATCAAACCCTAAATAAGAAATTTGTGAGCAAACAGTATTTGGGTTTACTTACATAAGACCAGTCCGAGATCAAACCAGTCAACATTTTATTATAGTCAAGGAACAACACTCACATGTTTGGACCTTATTACGGAGCTTTTGAAAGTTGATTGATGCATGGAGAAGAACTGTGGATTTTTGTCTTGAGAGTGTGGCTCCCAGTGGTTATTCCTAATCAAGTGAATCCTCTACACATTTTAACATAGGGGAAATGTTAGTTGGACTTAGTGGTTATTTTCTTTTTAAACTGAGTAAAATAAGATATTGAGAGAGAAATTGGGGTAGGCATTAGAAGAGAGTTGAAGATAGGAAATGAGCATAGATAGGATCATATTTCATCATATATATATATATATATATAATATTTATGAGGGGCCTAAAATAGATGCTACCAATTAAGAATTTTCCCTATTTTCCCATGGCCCCAAATTATTGACATACGCTTCTAGGACACTTAAGAGCCAAAATATAGAATATGTTCATTAAATGTAGGCAAGCTGAGGTATAATATTGCAAAATTTACTGAAAACCAAACCATTAAGAGGAAGGATTTCCCTCTAAGAAATACAGTTTATGAGTACATACCACCAAATATAACTCCATACCTGTGATAAATTATAGAAGAATAAGAATTCCAAAGACAAGTCAAGATTGTCTAAAAGCTATGAACACTGGAGCCCTAAATCTATCACTTCTAAAACACCATCGCTCATACATTCTAATTCCATGATATGTATTGGAAACATGGCTCTTTAGTAAATTAGATGATCCAAATATTCTTTGGTCAGGCACAACGTGCATGAAAGTTGTTTTGAGAATTAGGATGATGGTCTCCATTTTCTCAAGGGAACTCTTTCAGCCTGAAGGTTCTGTGATTGATGTTTTATATCAAGAAGATTTTTTTTTATTTCATTATAAGTGAAGAAAGTGTATCTATTAACACTCTGCAATATCCCTCAGGCCATCTTCCATTTTAAAGAAATCATGAATTCAGTTATGTTTTCAAACATGGTTCTCATAAATTTAGGTTTAGTAGATGAAACATAGATATGTCTCAGGGCACATCAAACAGTTTCACTAAAAGGGAAAGAAAATTTCTTTCATTTTTAAAGCTATCCATTCTTCTCTTGTTATAATATATAACAAACCTTTTACATATTTCACTAGTCTTATTAAATACATCTATTTTTGTTTAAGTGGTATATAACATTTTCAATTACAATTTAACATTATCTGTTTTAACCTTTATAATAACCTTATTAGCATCTATAAAATAGCAATTGCTTATCATATTTCTTTCTTCCCATATCAAAAGTTACAGTTCACAGTCATTTACATCAAATAATCATGTTATTTAATAATTACTATACCACTGAAGGAGATCTAGAAACGTTCTTAGACAAGAACACTTTCTAAATGTCTCTGCATTGGGCTGGAAATTTAAGATAAAGTAATTAAAAATACAACTCAGCAGGGTGAGTGGTGCTAGGGAGATATATTTGGCACCAGTGTTATTTTAATTACCTAAGTCCTGAAGAGCCCAGAGTCTTCATTTAGAGGGCAAAGAAATTGATGGTCAGAGAAGACTTGATTAAAAAGTCTAGTAGAAGGAGGAATTTGTACTTGCATGATAAGAAAACCCATAGGCAGGGACAAATGGTAAACATCATTTATAGCAACAGCTTAGAAGAAAGCATGAAAGGGAGATAAAATAGCCTTAGATATAGAGTACTAGCAAAATGGTAGCAAGCAGCATAAAAATAGTTTCTAAGTAGAGCTTATAATCTATTGGAGAATAAAAAAATAAATGCGGAACAATAAGGGAAATATATGTTTATTTTAAATAATCTAGAAAAAAGCAAAAATTAATCTCTTTTTAAAATATATTAACATTTATATTACCTGTAGACCTGATTATCACAAGCTGATGTAAACTGAACTTGGAGGAATGTTCCAATATTTTGCTTATATGTCTTATAGTTACTACCTTTCAGTTGGAACCTTGCCTGGGCTACTAGCCAAAGCACTGACAGATGACTTCTTCAGTTGCCTAGATTTCTTCACAATATTGTTCCTTGGTTCAACTGGCAAGCACGGCAAATAGAAAGAGTCATCATGTATTCCCTTTTATAGCCTAGCCTTAGAAGTTACTGGGTTAATTAGGCATCATTCTTGTGCAAAAGCAATAAAAATATCGACTGTCTTTCAAACATAAAAGACACAGACATTAGCTCTGAAAGGAAGAGTGATACACTTATAAAATGAATATGTGTGAGATTAGAAATACCACTATTATTTTCATAGAATTATCTATATCAGCATTCAAAAATGGAAATTGTAAAAGAGGCAGTTGAATTTGTATGTCGGGTTTTCGGCATAGCAGTGTTATCAGATATACAGATGAAAATCTTTAACAATAGGCATTTAAATAAGGATATAAATAAGAACATCTAAATAAAAGAAAACAGTTTAAAGATTACAGAAGACTCTAGCATGGAAGTTCCAGAAGAAAAAGAGAAAACAGTAAGAACTGAGCGAAAAGTGTTTGATTATACTTTCATCTATGTGTTCACAATACATTTGCTGGAATGCTTACTTCAATTTCAACTAATCATGAAAATAATTTTTAATATAAAGAGTGTAGGGTTTTTTTTCCAAAACACCATAGGCGATTTTAATTTTTCTGCCATATTCCATAATTTATAACTAAAGAAATATGAGTCTTACTGATAAGCATAATAAAATTTTGATACATTGAAATTGTCAAAAATGTTATATATTTATTATAATGTTGTGTTGAACTGTAAGTAAACGTTTTCACCCTCTAAAAGTCAATTTTCAAATACTTAAAATAATACATTTCTTTTGAGGCATTGTCCAAAATAACATTTTTCTGTGCATATTCAAGAAACATCCATTTTTTTCAGCAATGCTCCAGGAAACCTTTTGGTTTGTGTATTTGAGGATTCTCATTACAAATGTTTGAAGACATAGATTGATTTACAGAGAATGATATTGTACCAAACACAGGTGACTAAAATCTTCATAAGTACAGGTAAAGTCCTGTAACATAACAGAGGTATAAATCAGCACATTGTGAAGTAGAGCTACTCCCATGGAGATTTCCATAGGTTTCTACTGGTGGGTAGAGAATGCTTTTTATATTACCACATACATGCTCTGCCATGTACCTTTATTAGCATAAATTTCCAAAGTTTTCTCCTCTACATGAGGTAAGAATCCAGAATGAAACTTCGTTGATAATATTTTCCTCATTATGAGACAAGGTTAATTGAATATCTGGACACAACATATAATTCTATTATATATTCATATATTTCTAAGGTCCTATTTAAAATAGCAAACAATGAGTCATGAAGACTGAAATTTTATGATTATGTAATTGTTCTCTTGCTTACCATATCTATATATCTATATATAATTATACATATATATCTTTGTGCCTATATATCTGTATAACTATATACCTATTTATCTATTATATACCTATCTATTGATCTACATATACCTATATATCTATTTATGTATATACTTATATATCTATGTAATGAAGTGGAAATTTCTGGCTGTGTCATATGATTCAGTTGACTCGTGTGATGTTTTGCTGAAACACTCACAAGCAGACATATGATGCTTGGGGAGAGGATAAGTAGGACCCAACAGTTCAATGACAGCATACTTGCATAGCTAACCATGTAATAATGCTTTTTTGGCCTCGGGTCTTCCTTAATCTTCACTTCATTGAGACAGGCATGGCAGAGAACTTCTAGCACCCTGGCTGGTTTTGATCTCTTATATTGACTTGTGCTGATTTGGCAAAGGCCTGGTTGTTTCTACTGGATAGTGCTGCTGTTGCCAATTGGTGTTTGGAGACACTCTTTGAACTGGATTGTTGGTATTCTGACACTACTGAACTGGACTGCATGTATTGTGATAACAGAGGTTGCAATTATCCCAAAGAACTACTTATAAATAGGTCTGCATCCTCATTGTCCTATTACCCATCTTTTCTCCCATACTTTTGTTCAGTGAACTAGAAGGGTATCTGAAGAATTTGAGAACCCTATTAAAGTAGGTTTTAAAAACCTAAACCTACATATATAAACCTACATATGTATATATCTATGTACCTATATAGATGTATGTCTATATATTTATACCTATGTCTACATATCTATATATCTGCATATATATATACATATCTATATACATGTAGCTATATTATCTATATCTATTTCTTTCTATATAAAGACACACATGCATGCACACACATACATACATATATATGTGTATATATATATATATATATATATATATATATATATATATATATATCTGCATGAAGCATCCATTATCCTTTCAAAGAGAATAAGACTACTAGAACTAATGGAATGGAACATGCATTCACACAGTGAGATTCATCACCATTGGTACTCTATTTGCAGAGGTGCCAACTCTATTGATTGTGTGCCCTTCAAAAGACACCTTAATTCATCTGAGCTTTAGTTACTGATTTTTAAAATGGTGTTCCTGCTTCCATTCCAGGTAGTTAAGAGAGCTCAATGAGGCAGTGAATACTTGAATTAAAATGATAAATACACTTATTTTAATTATTAACCAACACTTTTCTTCCCGTAATTCCATTTGCTTGCTTAGATTCATAATGAAAGATGATTTTTATCCTGTATGATCCTGAAACAGATCTATATTCAATCAGTACTTTTATTCATTGAAAATCATCCTGGAATAAAATGTTTAAGAGAAAAGAATTTACCAGAAAACAAGATTATATCCTGTAGTTTTGTAAAGCTCAGACTCTAAATTTAGAAGCATCCAATCTATCTTCCCTTCTTATTTGTTGTGTGACGGTAGACAAACGACTTTATTTTCTGAGTCATAGCTTCACCATATAAAACACATGTTTGACAATATTCCACATATTTTGAGATTATAAGAGTTAAATTTGTTGGAACAGGGAGTAAAGTGTTAGAACTGTAGTTTGCATTAAATGTATGTCATAGCACAGCATAATGTGTCATATCTGAACCTGGGCTGAATTTTCTCTCTCCTTCATCCAAATACTAAAGGAAATTTATATCGTGTTTTAGTGGGTTAAACTTTATTTATCACAATGGAAGGTGTTACTACTTACAGTGTCATTTAAGTGCCATTGACTTTAATAGGTGGACAGATTAATACAATTCATCAAACCATACCCTAGCTCTTTTTGACCTTCAAATGTATCTTAATAAATTGGGGGGGGGGGCTTCATGTTGTAAAGATACTCTGAAGGACAACTGCTGTATCTTGTCCTACGGAGTTAAAACATTAAGCTGCAACACAGCCCAAGAAACCTTACTTTCACAGCATTAGTATCTGCTGTCACCTGCAAATTCCTGTTAGTGTCAAAAGAAACACGTGTTGCTGTTACCTCTGCATCTTCTCTCTATTCAACCATAGACCAAGAAATATCTAAGATTTTGCAAGAACAAATTATCATAAATGTGCACATATCACCACAGAATCCCTTTTAAGCAGTCCTGTAGTGATGATCTTTATCTGTTACCATGCTATGGAAAATAAATGAAGACAATAGAAATTATTTATATTTTGAACTGTGGAAAGTAAAGTACATATGGGAGATATTTCAGTATCTTATATATCAAAGGAAAAGAGGACTTTCTGGTGAGGAATTTTCCTTATGGCATTTAATGATTCACCTTGTGAAATTGACAGGTGTGGTTGTGTTGTGGTAAACATAAAACGATTTCTTTTATCCTCTGCTAGTGGCAGCACCACAGGGCCACATGGCATCTGTGGGATGTTTTCATCTACTCAGCAAAGCATCTCACCTGCTAAGCTCCATCCCACGTCACACTGTTGCTGGTTGCTTTCTGAACCCCGAAGCAATCTCTCTACTCATCTAGTTCCCAAGGCAGGTCGCTACCACGCCAGTTTCATACAAAGATTGCCTATCTCGCAGTTCTCTTACTGTGGACTCAGCTCACATTTCTAACTTCCACCCCCTGGTCCCAGTGGACGCTACCCTTTTGTAACTTCTGTCACTGCTCTGTTTACATTCCCAACATCCATCTCCTAATAGTTATGCTATAAACTCCCAACAACCAGTTAAATCAAGACTCAACAAACTGTACCCAACAAGCAGATATATATGTTGAATTCTCAATCCACAATACATCCACACAATAAATTCACAATCAATTGATAAGGATATAAAGCGCCCACATAGATAAGATAAATTTGCCACAGAAATCCATCCCAACTACCTTGGCAAATCAAGGCCACCCAGGTCTGGGTCATCCTTCTCTGTCTCCATCTTGATTCTCTTTCCTTCTTCTTCTCTCCAGCCTTACAAAAGCTTTGTCCCACCTTATTTTTTTTTATTGCAATTATGACCTTGACCTAACTTGTGCCAGCCCTCACCAGCCACCTGTATGTAGACATCAACTTACATGGTTGTATAAATAATATATGCCAAAGACATTTATATTGCCTTTCCTATATCTCATGAATGCTTCATAAAAAAGACAGATTTTTTAAATGTGCTATATATTAAGGGGGGAACTAGTCTAGGTTTAATCACGATCGACCTTATTGAGCACTAGATAGGCCCGAGAAATATGAAGAAGACAAATCATTGCCACAGGCAAAGCTTTTCTAGAAATTGAAAGAGGCAAAAAATAAGGATTATAACAAAAGTCTTTCTAGAAGTAACCAACCCTGGATATAGCCTTGATTTCTACACCCAGCTGCTCATTTCAGACTTCTATCTTCCAAACACTGAAGAATCAATTGCTTTAGTTGTAACCCCCTAAATAAACTAACTATTAAGGTAATATGTAATTGAAAAATTACACAGGAAAAATAAATGAAAATGCCAAAATGTACCCATAAAATGGTTTCCCCTGAATCCCATATCTCTTGCATTTGGACTGTCTTGTTTAAACCTTCCAATAAATCATATTAAAATGGAAAAAAATTGGTAGTAGCCATAATTTCTGCCTCTATTTGCTAAACTCATGAGCAGTATTTTGTATAATTGATAATTTCTTGTCTTAAAGTCTTCTAAGTTATATTTATAGCAAATACCTTGTCTACACACACACACACACACACACACACACACACACACACACACACACACACACAGACATACAAATTTTTCCCAATTGCCAGATATTGCAAGTATTAGAATACCCAAGTCATATATGCACATAAATTGAGGTCACAAAATAGATACTGTCAGTGTTTCTATAGATCTCTATAGATCTAAGACTTGAACATAATATCTCAATCTATAACATACACTATGAGATTCTAATTGTCTACAAAGGCCAAGACTGTCAGACGATAGACACCCTAAAGATTATAAAAAGCGAAATATATTGATCTGTCAACACACTAATGTCAAAATGTACTGGTCATTAGAAAATTTATAAAATATGAAATAAAAACAAATTGAGTAAGAATTATGTTCAAGCATATGCTGACTTTGTGAAATTATATTTTATATAATGTGAAATTAAATTAACATCCATCAGTCCTATTTTTAGATATGAGTTATCTAAAATATTTCTATTGAGACTTGCCCATATTTGAATAACTGTTAAATTTGATGCTCAAAATCAAAATCAGATGCATGTGAATCAGACAGATTTAAACAGCTCAAGTGACAGTAGATAATAGAAAGATCCCTCAGTGTTCATTGAAAATGGAATTCATATAAAAATGACTTTCTCACCCGAAGTAATTTATAGATGTAATGAAATCTTCATCAGAATTCATATAACATTCTTCATAGAAAAGTTTAAAATCCTCAAACTCATAAAGACCCCAAAAACCCAAGTATCTAAAGTAACTCTGAGGGAAAAATAAAAACAATTGTGAGGGTGTCACCATATTTGAGTTCAAGTTACCACAGACTCACAGGTTAAAACCTGAATGCTACTTCACATTCAAACAGATGTATCTGTGGGATATAACTGATTTCCTAGAATTTAATCTACCCATCTATAACAAGCATCTCTGTTTGGGAAAAAATAGAGAACTCTCTCTCTGTCTCTCTCTCTCTCTGTCTCTCTGTCTCTCTCTCTCTCTCTCTCTCTCTCTCTCTCTCTGTGTGTGTGTGTGTGTGTGTGTGTGTGTGTGTGTGTGTGTATGTGTGTGTGTAGATAGAATGATTCCCCCAGAAGTTCTTTTAAGGTTGAGAAATGTTTTGGTTACTCTGTTTTTTGTGTTTCCATATGAAGTGGACAATTGCTTTTTCCATGTCCATGAAAAATTGTAGTGGAATTTTGATAGGGATTACATTAAAGCTGGCCTTAGTGGGAGAGGATGCACCTAATTCTGTAAAGACTTGATTCCCCAGAGAAGGGAGAAGCCTAGGGGCCACCCTCTCAGAGGTGAAGGGAAGGGAGGATGGGTCAAAGAACTCTGAGGGAGGGTGAAGGGGGAAAAATAAAACATGTCATGATCAAAAACAACAATAAAAAAATCACTGACAGGAGAAAACAGAATAGAGCTAGGGAGTGTGGTAGGGTAAAAATGGCAAAGAAATTGAGGGAGTGGCCCAACCTGACACCCATACCATCATAGAGAGTCTACCCCTAATACTGCTAATGATATTCTGATATACTTGCAGACAGTAACAGACAGAACACATGTAGATACCCATAGTCAAACATTAGGTGATACTTGGGAAATCCTACAGAAGACTGTCAAGAAGAATTGTAGGAGTCATAGGGTTCAATGACACTACAGAAAAAAAAAAGGAAGAGAATCAACTAACCTGGAACCATAGGCTCTCACAGAAACTGAATATTCAACCAGAGACCATTCATGGGACTGACCTCGGATCTCTGCATATATATATATATATATATATATATATATATATATATATATATATATATATATATATATATGTGTGTGTGTGTGTGTGTGTGTGTGTGTGTGTGTGTGTGTGTGTGTGTGTGTGTGTATGTGTGTGATCGGTCTTCATGTGGGACTCCTAGGAGCAGGGGCTTTCTCTGACTCAGATCATTTTTTTGGGACCTTTCATTCTTACTATGTTGCCTCGGCTAGCCTTAACAGGAGAGCATGCACCTAGTCCCGTTACGACTTGATATGCCAGGTCTAGTTGATACCCAAGGGATGGCAGCGCTCCTGTGAAGATTAAAGGAGGAGGAGTGGATAGGGACAGGAGAAAGAAGGTGGAGGGAGAAACTAGAAGGAGAGGAGGGAGGGAAAACCTGAGTCTAGATTTTAAACAAACAAACAAACAAACTTTGAGAAAAGCAACATAAAGAGAAAATTTTGTTATACCATAAAGGTCAAAATATAGATCATCATGTCATGGAAATCAAGACAGTTGGGAGTTGAAGTAGCTCATTTCATTGCATCCACAATGAGGAAGCAGAAGGATTAATGAAGTTTTGCTTGCTATCTCCTTTTTGTACAATCCAAGATTTAAGGACAATGTATGTTGCCACACAGAGCAAGTGAGTCTTCCTATTTCAATTAACCTCTTCAAAATAATTTCTCAAAGGTTCACCCAGTTGTACACATGCTGTATAATTTGACTCCTTATATGTGGACAGAGTCTGTAGTCATATTAATACTGTCACATACTGGGTTGGGGATTTAGCTCAGTGGTAGAGCGCTTGCCTAGGAAGCGCAAGGCCCTGGGTTCGGTCCCCAGCTCCGAAAAAAAAATACTGTCACATACTTCATTATATGTCAAAATTGATAGCAGTTTCCTATAACAAACTGTATTTATGCAGTTATGATAGGTTCATGTCCTCTGAGAGTTTTCAGCTATTCTATAACTTCTGATTCAGTCTGATATGTACTAAAGTAAACTATTTCTTCCCTTGCTGCATAAAAAATGTATACCAGTGGTTCTCAATCTATGAGTTGCAAACTCCTTGGGAGCTGAAATACCCTTTCACAGCAGTTATCTAAAACCATGGGAAAATACAGATATTTACATTACAATTCATGAAATAGCAAAATTAGAGTAGTGCAACAGCAACAAAAAAATTTATGGGTGGGAGTCAACACATCATGAAGAATAGTATAAAGGGTTAGAATTAGGAAGGTTGAAAAATATCAATGTATATTCACTGAAGGAGAAGAAGGCTTTGCTTTTTATTTTTAGATTATAACTTGTGTTTATCAGTAACAATTGATGGGATTTAAACTTATAGTTACTTTTAAATTTTCTTTTATTTTTTATATAATCACATCATTTCCCTTTCTTTTCCTCCTCCAAATATGTTCACATATCCCTCCTAGTTCTCTTTAAAATTCATACCCTCTATACTGCTTAATTGTTATTATATTCACACACACACACACACACACACATGTGTGAATGATTCATTATTCATACTTCTCAGTATGAATAATGGTAGTATTGTATAACCAATTAGTGTGCTGTTCTCTGAAGAAAACTATTTCTCCCACTCTAATCATACTTAGTTGTTCATAGTTCTATGTATAGCTTTGAGACCTCCTGGTCGTTCCCCTGTCCACTTTGACACATATATTGGTGTAATCCTTGTTCAGTTAATGCTTAAGTAACCCTGTTGGGGAGACTACTTGAACGTAGCTGCTAACATTACTAAGAAACACAGATGTCCTGGCTCTTACAGTATTTCTGCTTCTTCTTCCAAATCTTTTCTGAGTGTTAGGAGTAAGAATGTTTTGGAGAGGGCTGGAGAGATGGCTCAGTGGTTAAGAGCACTGACTGCTCTTCCAGAAGTCCTGAGTTCAAATCCCAGCAACCACATGGTGGCTTACAACCATCTGTAATGGGATCTGATGCCCTCTTCTTGTGTGTCTAAAGACAGCTACAGTGTACTCATATATAATAAATAAATCTTTAAAAAAAAGAATGTTTTGGAGAAATAATTATTGTTACTGGGCTCCACAATTATGCATTTTGGTTGGGGTGTGGATTTTTGCAATAGTCTCTATATGTTGTAAAGGATTTTCTATAAGGAGGGATGATGACTACATTTCCCTGTAGGTATAAAAACAATGAAGAAATCAACCAAGAGTCTTATCCAGTTATGACATCTATGATCCAAAAAATTAACTATCTTGGGACAATAACTTAATATACTTTTAAGTATAGTAATGGCCCACATAACTTTTTAATAGAACAAAAGATATGTCCCACAAGAGGAAAAATATCAATCACTCAGTACTAATGACATCATAGATCTTGTAGGAAAACATACAATCACCAGTTTATTAAATCATAATAATTTATACTAATATTTTCAATGAACTCTTATACAGTTTGACCACATTAACTCTCTGTTAACCTTTCTTTTTCAGTCTACTAAATCTTATATTTACTCTATATTACCCCCCTATCTCCTAATTCCCACCCATAAAATCCTCTTCTTCCTCTTTACACATGGTCTTCCTGCCTGTGGTGTGCTGATTTGGATTCTAAGCTATATTCTTTTCTCTATGTCATATGCTATAAAAGAAAACTAATTGTCATTGTGGTTTTGAAAACATTCTGTAACTTTTGTGAATTTGAGCCTTTTAATGTGAATAAAGATTTTGTGTGCTGAGAGAAACATACATGAAATACCATGTGCCAGATTTTATGGGCATAGTCTTTGAATACATTGATAAGATGTCTTCGTCAATAATCGATTCATCTGAAAACATTATTCAAGCAACAAAGCTTAAAGAAAATACAAAATGGGGTGGCATTATCAGGGCTGAGAGAGGAACAAAAACCTGTCATACATTGAAAATAATTCACGAGCTTTCTTTGATGACAGAAATCTGTAGAGCACAGCAGAGAACAGCACAGACTTCAGTTTTATCTGGAATTTCCGTGCTGGTAAAATCATCTCAGTTCACATTATAGGCTTGGATTCTCTCTCCGTTTGTTTTAATAGCTTGTGAAATGGAGGAATCCTGATGCCAGTGTCCTCCACTTGTCCTTACTGCAATCTTACCTGGCAAGCTGTATGAAGCAGTACAATAGCTAATTTCTAGATAAGTATATCTTAGGACACCATACAAAAATCAGTTGCAGGTTTGGGCTGCCAGCTTGAATTTTCTAAACATAATAGCTTAGATGTAGCAGGGAGAGAGGAGATATTTTGCTTCTGATGCATTTCTATCCACTGATAGTGGTGATGAGCAGTTAAAAGGATGGAGCCTGTTATTACAGTCCTTCTCTCTACAAGCACGGGTTTAAACACAGAACCAGTGTTTTTTCTTATCTTTGTTTCCGTCTATCGCCTAGCTCAGTTACGGGAATGTTTATAAAAGTCTTTTAAAGGAAAAGGGAAGCAGGCCCTTGAAAAGACTGTGCAGCAGCTTTGTTTTGCTTAAGAATTACATGGATTGAAGCACAAATATAAAATAGAGACAAAAGACTTTGCTATGAAAACAATGTTGGGTTCCTTAAAATATTTATTTCAATTGAATAGAATACTTATAAATGACAAAAGAGCCTCAGAAAGAGCATCACTTGAAGACAAGAAACAGGGTTTACATTTAGTTTTTCATGAAGATGAATGCAAAACTCTAGATTGGACTTCCCACGAACTAAAACAGTTGTGAATGTGGTAAAGAAGCATCAACAGTTTAAGTAGGAAAGAGCTTATTTGAAGCCTCTACTTTACCCTTAATGCCGTGTGCAAGGCATTGGTTGTGTGGCTTTAGCATTTACCGTAAAGAGAAATAAAACACAAAAATATTTCAGAAACAGATCAATATAAGAAGAAAGCTAATCACAAGTTCTTTTACATGCATGCAACATAAGGCACTGGCAAGAACAGTAAAACACAAAACAAAAGAGCTGGAATGCTGAAACTGGGATAATCACCCCAACTGTCATTTTATCTATCAGTGAGAAAAGAAGACTGAAAATAAATCCGGTACTAAAAAGAAGTGTTAATCACAGAGCTCAGGAAAGGTTTATTTAAATGTCCTGAGAGAAGAGTAACACAGTGTCTTTATATTTTCAATACAGTTAATTGCTTATTAATGACTTAGATGTAAATTAATACCTTTAGCTAACCTTGCTCAATCAGGCTGCTTTTGGAAAATATCCAATGATATAAACACTAATGAAACTCCAGAATATCCTGAACCTTAATATTGTCTATATGAGTCAAATTTCTGGCATGGAATGATTGGTACAGAATGTATGCATTTGGTCAATAGGTAAATATGTAAAATACAATCTTAGAAAAGGGTATACCACTATCTATTTGCTAAAACATCCTAAATCTTTTCTATGATCTGAATGTTGTATTTTTGCCCACAAATAAGTGTAGCTACCACCTCTCATCAAAGAAGTTTCTCTTTACACAAAGATAAACCATCACAGAAACCATAATTAGGAATGAAGAATCCATTTAAATGGATTCCTACAAATGGAAACCATTTGTAAAGAATCCAGCCCCACTATGGTTCAGGAAACATCGAAGGAGAGGTGGAACTGTAAGTGTCAGAATATCAAGAAGGCTACTGTGAAACAATTTATCCTAGAAATAACCACATAGATAAGACTGAAACAATGATAGTATCAATCAATATGCTAATGTGATTTTGGAAAATTTTTTATGGGTTCTTACCCCTACATTAAGAAGTACAGCTACCGGGGTTGGGGATTTAGCTCAGTGGTAGAGCGCTTGCCTAGCAAGCGCAAGGCCCTGGGTTCAGTTCCCTAGCTCCGAAAAAAAAGAAAAGAAAAAAAAAAAGAAGAAGTACAGCTACCTAATGACTACTGAAAGGACAATTAACTCTGCCAAGGGATGATCCTTGAAACTGGTTGTTTAATATAATGTGATCAGCCCTGAAACCATATATACACCACCAATAAAAAGAGACTCAGCAGATTGCACTCATGTATTTTTGCATAAACATACATGTTTGTCTATTCATGGATTACAATAATTATCAAATAAAGAGAAAAGATTAATTTAATCAATGGTTTGGTAGTCAGTGGAACTTGGAAGTAGCAGAAAGGAGGAAATATAATATGGGATATAATTATATTTTAATTAAAATGTAAAAAAATGTAAAAGACATAATCTGTGTGATATAATACACTATAAATGCGTCTCCTACACACTACCATTATTACTATGAGAGAATTCAGAGAGTTTTTAAAATGAAAAAAGATTATGTAGTAGTAATCATTTCTCATAAAATTTTGAGTGTTAATGATACAAAGTATCACAATGAATAAATCATAGTAAATATTCTGTAGCTATTATCTTTAAAGAAGTGAATTAAAAATAAAGAGAAAAAATATGGGATTTCTTCCAGTAAAAGGTAACCTTATTGGCTGGAAAGATAGTAATGTACACTTGCTGTGCTTGCAGAGAATGAGAATTTGGTTCCTAGCAATTTCATGGTGACTCACAAGAACCAATATCTCCAGTTTTAGGGAATCTAACAGTTTCTTCTGGACTCCACAGACAACCTAGCACTCATATGGTTCACATTCACAAACATGGATGCTCACACATACAGTTATGATAAAATCAGTCTTCATAAATTAATATTAATAATGATTTCACTAATTTTTTCAAATAGTATTATTTGCCATAAAGAAATATGTAAAACTCGACCACTATTAAACATTAAAATGTGGATATTAAGCATATATTGAGAAGAAATAAGTAAAAATATTGTGATATATGTATACATGGTGGGCACATGTGTGTTGTGACAATGAAATTTTTATTTTGCTGAAAAAAGGACAAAGTTATGTCACTTGTGAAAGTATATAGCATGGTAGCTAATCATATAAATAAAATAAACAAAACACAGGTATTACAATGTTTTTATTAATATGACATTATGAAGGAAGAGTGAATGAAGAAAAGACAAAATAAACTTTTACCTATGTTCAGAATGCATTATACACACACATACACACACACACACACACACACACACACACACACACACACACCTATATGTTCATACATATGACACAGAAGCACATATGGGAATATGTGTTGAGAGAGTAAAGGCATTCTTGAAACAAGAAGGGAAGCATGAGAAGGCAGTGAGGACAAATAAAGCTCATTTATAAATGTATGGAAAATTCATAATTAAACTAGTTATCTATTCACTAATTTCAAAAGTTAATAGATAGTGTGTCTGGAAACAGGCATATAGGAGCAGTCAGCTGCAGGAACCTGCTAGTTTCTGCCTGCACCCAGAACTGAACTGAAAAGGTCACACAGTTTCCTATACCCAAATCCCGTGGGAGAGAGAGGTGAACCCTCAGAAGTGCAGACACACTTGAGAACTCAGAGAAGACAAGAATTTTCTGCCCACATTTCAGATCCAAGAAGAAATCACATAGTGCCATCAGTGCCACCTGGGAACAGGGACCTAGGAGCAGTCAGGGTCAGGACCCTTCCAGTTTCTGCCTGTGTCAAGAGCTGAAAGCCCGCCACCAAGAGCACCTACACACCTGAGAGCAGAGCTCTCTGTCCCCAAATATGGCTGAAAGGAAACAGGCTACAGGAGTGCTGACACAGAGGCCTGTAGGAGGATCAAGGCACTTTCAGAGTCATCAAGACAAGCTAACACCAGAAACAACCTGATGGCAAGAGGAAAGCACAAGAACCTAAGCACCAGAAACCAAGACTATTTGGCATCATCAGAGTGCAGTTCTCCCACCAAAGCAAATACTGGATATCCAAACACACTAGAAAAATCAAGATTTAGATTTAAAATCACATATTACGATGATGATGATGGAGGATTTAAGAAGGCCATACATGATTCCCTTAAAGAAATACAGAACAACACAAGTAAACATGTAGAAGCCCTTAAAGGGGAAACACAAAAATCCCTTGAAGAATTACATGAAAACACAACTGAACAGGTAAAGGAATTGAAAAAAAAACTATCCAGGATTTAAAATTGGAAGTACAAACAATAAAGAAAGCACAAACGGAGAAAACCCTGGAGTTAGAAAACCTAGGGAATTGATCAGGAGAAATAGATGCAAGCATCACCAACAGAATACAAGAGATAGAAGAGAGAATCTCAGGGGCAGAAGATACCATAGAAAACATCTATACAAACTATCAAAGATAATGTAAAATGAAAAAAGCTCCTAGCACAAAACATCCAGGAAAACCAGGACACATTGAGAGGATCAATACTAAGGATGATGGGTATAAAAGAGAGGGATGACTCCCAACTTAAAGGGATAGTAAATATCTTCAACAAAATTATAGAAGAAAACTTCCCAAACCTAAAGAAAGAGATGCCCAGAACCTTACAAGAAGCCTACAGAACTCCAAATATATTGGATCAGAAAAGAAATTCTTCCTGTCACATAATAGTCAAAGCACCAAATGGACAAAGAAAGAATATTAAAAGCAGTAAGGGAAAAAGGTCAAGTAACATATAAAGGTAGACTTATCAAAATTAAACTTGACTTCTCACAGGAGACTATGAAAGCCAGAATCTCCTGGGCAGATCTCATGCAGACCCTAAGAGAACACAAATGTCAGCCCAGGATACTATATCCAGCAAAACTCTCAAAACATAGAAGGAGAAACTGAGATATTCCATGACAAAACCAAATTTATACGTTATCTTTCTACAAACACAGCCCTACAAAGGATAATAGACAGGAAATTCTAACACAAGGAGGGAAACTATACCTTAGAAAAAGCAAGAAAGTAATCTCCTTGCAATGAAACCTATAGAAGAGAAACACACAAAAATAATTCCACCTCTAACAACAAAAATAACAGGAAGCAAAAATCACTATTCCTTAATATCTCTTAACATCAATGGACTCAATTCTCCAATAAAAAGACATAGACTAATAGAATGGATAGGCCAAGAGGACCCACAACTTTGCTGCGTACAGGAAACACATGTCAGAAACAAAGACAGAAACTACTTCAGAGTAAAAGGTTAGAAAACAAGTTTCTAAGCAAATGTCCAAAAAAACAAGTGGGGGTAGCAATTAAAATATTGAAAAAAATCAACTTTAAAACAAAAAAACAAAAATGATACAGACAGATAGACCAATGGAATAGAATTGAAGACCCAGAAATGAACCCACACACCTATGGTCACTTGGTTTTTGACAAAGCAGCCAAAACCATCCAATGGAAAAAAGATAGCATTTTCAGCAAATGGTGCTGGTTCAACTGGAGTCAACATGTAGAAGAATGCAGATCGATCCATGCTTATCACCCTGTACAAAGCTTAAGTCCAAGTGGATCAAGGACCTCCACATCAAACCAGACACACTCAAACTAATAGAAGAAAAACTAGGGAAGCATCTGGAACACATGGGCACTGGAAAAAAATTTCCTGAACAAAACACCAATGGCTTATGCTCTAAGATCAAGAATCGACAAATGGGATCTCATAAAACTGCAAAGCTTCTGTAAGGCAAAGGACACTGTGGTTAGGACAAAACGGCAACCAACAGATTGGGAATAGATCTTTACCAATCCTACAACAGATAGAGGCCTTATATCCAAAATATACAAAGAACTCAAGAAGTTAGACCGCAGGGAGACAAATAACCCTATTAAAAAATGGGGTTCAGGCTCTCTACACCCAAATCCCGTGGGAGGGAGAGCTAAACCTTCAGAGAGGCAGACAGGCCTGGGAAACCAGAAGAGACTACACTCTGCACACACATCTCGGACACCAGAGGAAAACACCAAACACCATCTGGAACCCTGGTGCACTAAAGCTCCCGGAAACGGCGGCACAGATCTTCCTGGTTGCTGCTGCTGCAGAGAGCTCATGGGCAGCACCCCGCGAGTGAACTTGAGCCTCGGGACCACAGGTAAGACCAACTTTTCTGCTGCAAGTGACCTGCCTAGTGAACTCAAGACACAGGCCCACAGGAACAGCTGAAGACCTGCAGAGATGAAAAACTACACGCCCGAAAGCAGAACACTCTGTCCCCATAACAGGCTGAAAGAAAACAGGAAAACAAGTCTACAGCACTCCTGACACACAGGCTTATAGGACAGTCTAGCCACTGTCAGAAATAGCAGAACAAAGTAACACTAGAGATAATCTGATGGCGAGAGGCAAGCGCAGGAACCCAAGCAACAGAAACCAAGACTACATGGCACCATCGTAGCCCAATTCTCCCATCAAAACAAACATGGAATATCCAAACACACCAGAAAAGCAAGATCTAGTTCCAAAATCATATTTGATCATGATGCTGGAGGACTTTAAGAAAGACGTGAAGAACTCCCTTAGAGAACAAGTAAAATCCTACAGAGGGGAATCGCAAAAATCCCTGAAAGAATTCCAGGAAAACATAAATAAACATGTAGAAGCCCATAGAGAGGAGACACAAAAATCCCTGAAAGAATTCCAGGAAAACACAATCAAATAGTTGAAGTAATTAAAAATGGAAATAGAAGCAATCAAGAAAGAACACATGGAAACAAGCCTGGATAAAGAAAACCAAAAGAAGAGACAAGGAGCTGTAGATACAAGCTTCACCAACAGAATACAAGAGATGGAAGAGAGAATCTCAGGAGCAGAAGATTCCATAGAAATCATTGACTCACCTGTCAAAGATAATGTAAAGCAGAAAAAGCTACTGGTCCAAAACATACAGGAAATCCAGGACTCAATGAGAAGATCAAACCTAAGGATAATAGGTATAGAACAGAGTAAAGACTCCCAGTTCAAAGGACCAGTAAATATCTTCAACAAAATCATAGAAGAAAACTTCCCTAACCTAAAAAAAGAGATACCCATAGGCATACAAAAAGCCTACAGAACTCCAAATACATTGGACCGGAAAAGAAACACCTCCCGTCACATAATAGTCAAAACACCAAACGCACAAAATAAAGAAAGAATATTAAAAGCAGTAAGGGAAAAAGGTCAAGTAACATATAAAGGCAGACCTATCAGAATCACACCAGACTTTTCGCCAGAAACTATGAAGGCCAGAAGATCCTGGACTGATGTCATACAGACCCTAAGAGAACACAAATGCCAGCCCAAGTTACTGTATCCTGCAAAACTCTCAATTACCATAGATGGAGAAACCAAGATATTCCATGACAAAACCAAATTTACACAATATCTTTCTACAAATCCAGCACTACAAAGGATAATAAATGGTAAAGCCCAACATAAGGAGGCAAGCTATACCCTAGAAGAAGCAAGAAACTAATCGTCTTGGCAACAAAACAAAGAGAAGAAAAGCACACAAACATAAACTCACATCCAAATAAGAATATAACAGGAAGCAATAATCACTATTCCTTAATATTTCTCAACATCAATGGCCTCCACTCCCCAATAAAAAGACATAGATTAACAAACTGGATACGCAACTAGGTCCCTGCATTCTACTGCCTACAGGAAACACACCTCAGAGAAAAAGACAGACAATACCTCAGAGTGAAAGGCTGGAAAACAACTTTCCAAGCAAATGGTCGGAAGAAGCAAGCTGGAATAGCCATTCTAATATCAAATAAAATCAATTTTCAACTAAAAGTCACCAAAAAAATTTAAGGAAGGACACTTCATATTCATCAAAGGAAAAATCCACCAAGATGAACACTCAATCCTAAATATCTATGCCCCAAATACAAGGGCACCTACATACGTAAAAGAAACCTTAGTAAAGCTCAAAACACACATTGCACCTCCCACAATAATAGTAGGCGATTTCAACACCCCACTCTCATCAATGGACAGATCATGGAAACAGAAATTAAACAGAGACATAGACAGACTAAGAGAAGTCATGAGCCAAATGGACTTAACAGATATTTATAGAACATTCTATCCTAAAGCAAAAGGATATACCTTCTTCTCAGCTCCTCATGGTACTTTCTCCAAAATTGACCATATAATTGGTCAAAAAGCGGGCCTCAACAGGTACAGAAAGATAGAAATAATCCCATGCGTGCTATTAGACCACCACGGCCTAAAACTGGTCTTCAATAACAATAAGGGAAGAATGCCCACATATACGTGGAAATTGAACAATGCTCTACTCAATGATAACCTGGTCAAGGAAGAAATAAAGAAAGAAATTAAAAACTTTTTAGAATTTAATGAAAATGAAGGTACAACATACCCAAACTTATGGGACACAATGAAAGCTGTGCTAAGAGGAAAACTCATAGCGCTGAGTGCCTGCAGAAAGAAACAGGAAAGAGCATATGTCAGCAGCTTGACAGCACACCTAAAAGCTCTAGAACAAAAAGAAGCAAATACACCCAGGAGGTGTGGAAGGCAGGAAATAATCAAACTCAGAGCTGAAATCAACCAAGTAGAAACAAAAAGGACCATAGAAAGAATCAACAGAACCAAAAGTTGGTTCTTTGAGAAAATCAACAAGATAGATAAACCCTTAGCCAGACTAACGAGAGGACACAGAGAGTGTGTCCAAAGTAACAAAATCAGAAATGAAAAGGGAGACATAACTACAGATTCAGAGGAAATTCAAAAAATCATCAGATCTTACTATAAAAGCCTATATTCAACAAAACTTGAAAATCTGCAGGAAATGGACAATTTCCTAGACAGATACCAGGTACCGAAGTTAAATCAGGAACAGATAAACCAGTTAAACAACCCCATAACTCCTAAGGAAATAGAAGCAGTCATTAAAGGTCTTGCAACCAAAAAGAGCCCAGGTCCAGACGGGTTTAGTGCAGAATTCTATCAAACCTCCATAGAAGACCTCATACCAATATCATCCAAACTATTCCACAAAATTGAAACAGATGGATCACTACCAAATTCCTTCTATGAAGCCACAATTACTCTTATACCTAAACCACACAAAGACCCAACAAAGAAAGAGAACTTCAGACCAATTTCCCTTGTGAATATCGACGCAAAAATACTCAATAAAATTCTGGCAAACCGAATCCAAGAACACATCAAAACAATCATCCACCATGATCAAGTAGGCTTCATCCCAGGCATGCAGGGATGGTTTAATATTCGGAAAACCATCAACGTGATCCATTATATAAACAAACTGAAAGAACAAAACCACATGATCATTTCTTTAGATGATGAGAAAGCATTTTGACAAAATTCAACACCCCTTCATGATAAAAGTCCTGGAAAGAATAGGAATTCAAGGCCCATACCTACCATAGTAAAAGCAATATACAGCAAACCAGTAGCTAACATTAAACTAAATAGAGAGAAACTTGAAGCAATCCCACAGAGAGGTTTCTATCATATGTCCATCTCATGTTTGAGATAAGATCTCTCTCTCTTACTCTGTGTGTGTGTATGTGTGTATGTGTGTATGTGTGTATGTGTGTATGTGTGTATGTATGTATGTATATATGTATGTATGTATGAGAGAGAGAGATACTGTTAAACAGAGATTAAACAAATGACTTAGCCTATTAGAAAAGGACATTTAAAGCCATGAAATTTCCAGTAGATCCAAAGTATAAATACTCAGAATATTCCATTTTATATACAGACACCAAACTCAGACATTATTATAGATGCCAGGAAGTGCTAGCTGTCAGCTGCCTGACATAACTGTCTCCTGAGAGGCTCTGTCAGAACCTCACAAATACAGAGGCAGATGCTTGCAGCTAACCATTGTACTGAGCACTGGCACCCCAGTGGAGGAGTTAGAGAACAAATTGAAGGAGTTTAAGGGGCCACAGGAAGAACAACAATATCAAAAAACCAAACCCTCCACAGATCCCAGAGACTAAACCAACTCTGAAAGAGTACACATGAAGCAACCCCTGGCTCCAGCTGTACAGGTAGCAGAGGATGGCCTTGTTGGTTATCAATGGGAAGAGATGCCCTTGGTCCTGTGAAGGCTCAATGCCCAGTGTAGGGGAAGGTCAGGGTATAAAAAAGGTAATAAAGTTTATATTTATATTTGAATATATGCATATACAGTGTGCTTGCTTAATATGTCTCACCTCTTGGTATCTCCAGCTACTCTGAGAGTATTTCCCTGTTCGTGTTCATGTTTCTTACAAAACTTGTAATGATGAAAAATTCATATTACATGACTTTTCTGTCCCAGAACGTCCTGCAAATCTTGCCACTTAGTCCCCAATTATACACTGGAGATGCTGCAACATGTGGCCCTCTAATAATCTGTATTACCTTAATTCTGACTAAATCACATAAAGGAACAATTTCTCCTTGTGTGATTGATTTCAAATCCACTATAATGGGAATGATGGGAATGTAATTTTTATGTTTTCCCTATTTCATAAACCACAAAGTTGTATTATCCTTAGTAAGGTTTTAACTTGTAACTAGTGATTTTATAAAGATAATTAAGGTAAGTTTATTAAATGAAACTCTATGATAAAATATAGTTAAGAATCAAAGCAACAGTATGCATGAAATGTCCCTATTAATATCTATTGTCCAATCAATGAGGCACAGACTTGTGTAATTCATCCTACTTTGGAATCTCCTATCTCCTTCTTATGGAACCTCTTTCTATAAGGTTATACATGGTACTAAATGTGTGTGCTTATTTTAAGAAAGGGTGTTCTGAATACCCATAATCAACATGAAAACCAAGGTATATATACAAACTCACATCCACACTCTCAATATTCATCAGTAGATGAAGAAATGAGGGAACAACGAAATGTCAATGTGCATGAAGAAGGTAGTAACCATTCCATTCTCCCTTCCAAGTGAGACTCAAGCATCCTTGCTTATGCCCTTCTTCATGTCCAGCCTCCTTGGGTCTGTGAAGTGTAACATTGTAGCTGTATTTTACGGCTAATATCTACTTTATAAGTAAGTATATACCATGCATGTCCTTTTGTGTCTGGGTTACTTCACTCAAGATGATAGTCTCAATTTCCATCCATTTGCCTGCAAAATTCATATCTTTGTTTTTCATAGCTGAATAGCATTCCATTGTATAGATGTACCACATTTTCTTTATTCATTCTGCATTGGGGGGGACATCTAGGTTTTTTTTCAGTTTCTGGCTATTGCATATAAAGCTGCTATGATCATATGTAAGCCACTTGCTTTGTAGGATTCTAGTTGGAATGACTTATCTGGTCTCAGTGTGGAAGGGTGCACTTAGCCTTGAAGAGACTTAAAGTATCAAAGTAGGGGTGATACCCAGGGGTGTCCTACCAGCTCAGAGGTGAAGGGAATGCAGCAATGGGGAGGGCTAATGGAAAGGAATGACTGGGGGGCAGTGAATGGAAAATAATTAAGTAAAAAAACATTATTTTTAAAAAGAAAGAAGGTAGTAAGATATGATTTTACAATCCAAGTGAAAGTATAAGATAAAGCAGTACTAGGCAGATGTGGAAAAATATGATGAATAATGGAATCTAATGATCTAACGGAGGAGGAAGACAGGAGTATGAGGAAAGGAGGCATATGTAGCAGATTGAACACAAAAATGTATAAAGAAGCTGTATGATACTCCATTAGTTAATTAGCTAATTAAAACATTTTTAGAGTTTAAGCAGTGATATTCTACTTGAGTATACAGTACTATTCCAAGAAACAGTTTATTAAGTGAAAATTAGGGTACAAGAGATGGGTTTTCCATCAGTTATTGCTCACAGAGGCCCTAAGTAGAACCAAAAACAATACAGATTACTTCTATTACTTTTGATTTTTGCCCTGCAACAAGATGATAAGATGCTTTTTCTAAAGATCGCCCACTTATGCTACAATAAACAGAGAAATCCGTCTTTAACTAGCCAGGAAACTCTCCCACATGACTAACTTTCAGAGTTTTGAAAGGGGTTATGAAGGTTGCTTTGGACATTAACTATATCAATATTCTTTTTTTTTTTGGCCTTCTGTGTGTGAAGATTTTTTTTTTTTATTAACTTGAGTATTTCTTATATACATGTCGAGTGTTATTCCCTTTCCCGGTTTCCAGGCAAACATCCCCCTCCCCCCTCCCCTTCCTTATAGGTGTTCCCCTCCCAACGCTCCCCCCATTACCACCCTCCCCCCAACAGTCTAGTTCACTGGGGGTTCAGTCTTAGCAGGACCCAGGGCTTCCCCTTCCAGTGATGCTCATACTAGGATATTCATTGCTACCTATGAGGTCAGAGTCCAGGGTCAGTCCATGTATAGTCTTTAGGTAGTGGCTTAGACCCTGCAAGCTCTGGTTGCTTGGCATTGTGGTACATATGGGGTCTGGAGCCCCTTCAAGCTCTTCCAGTTCTTTCTCTGATTTCTTCAACGGGGGTTCTATTCTCAGTTCAGTGGTTTGCTGCTGGCATTCGCCTCTGTATTTGCTGTATTCTGGCTGTGTCCCTCAGGAGCGATCTACATCCGGCTCCTGTCGGTCTGCACTTCTTTGCTTCATCCATCTTGTCTAATTGGGTGGCTGTATATGTATGGGCCACATGTGGGGCAGGCTCTGAATGGGTGTTACTTCAGTCTCTGTTTTAATCTTTGCCTCTCTCTTCCCTGCCAAGGGTATTCTTGTTCCCCTTTTAAAGAAGGCGTGAAACATTCACAATTTGATCATCCATCTTGAGTTTCATTTGTTCTAGGCATCTAGGGTAATTCAAGCATTTTGGCTAATAGCCATTTATCAATGAGTGCATACCATGTATGTCTTTCTGTGATTGAGTTAGCTCACTCAGAATGATATTTTCCAGTTCCAACCATTTGCCTACGAATTTCATAAAGCCGTTGTTTTTGATAGCTGAGTAATATTCCATTGTGTAGATGTACCACATTTTCTGTATCCATTCCTCTGTTGAAGGACATCTGGGTTCTTTCCAGCTTCTGGCTATTATAAATAAGGCTGTGATGAACATAGTGGAGCACGTGTCTTTTTTATATGTTGGGGAATCTTTTGGGTATATGCCCAAGAGAGGTATAGCTGGATCCTCAGGCAGTTCAATGTCCAATTTTCTGAGGAACCTCCAGACTGATATCCAGAATGGTTGAACCAGTCTGCAATCACACCAACAATGGAGGAGTGTTCCTCTTTCTCCGCATCATCACCAGCATCTGCTGTCACCTGAGTTTTTGATCTTAGCCATTCTCACTGGTGTGAGGTGAAATCTCAGGGTTGTTTTGATTTGCATTTCCCTTATGACTAAAGATGTTGAACATTTCTTTAGGTGTTTCTCAGCCATTCGGCATTCCTCAGCTGTGAATTCTTTGTTTAGCTCTGAACCCCATTTTTAATAGGGTTACTTGTCTTCCTGCGGTCTAACTTCTTGAGTTCTTTGTATATTTTGGATATAAGGCCTCTATCTGTTGTAGGATTGGTAAAGATCTTTTCCCAATCTGTTGGTTGCCGTTTTGTCCAAGCCACAGTGTCCTTTGCCTTACAGAAGCTTTGCAGTTTTATGATATCCCATTTGTTGATTCTTGATCTTAGAGTATAAGCCATTGGTGTTTTGTTCAGGAAATTTTTTCCAGTGCCCATGTGTTCCAGATGCTTCCCTAGTTTTTCTTCTATTAGTTTGAGTGTGTCTGGTTTGATGTGGAGGTCCTTGGTCCACTTGGACTTAAGCTTTGTGCAGGGTGATAAGGATGGATCGATCTGCATTCTTCTACATGTTGCCCTCCAGTTGAACCAGCACCATTTGCTGAAAATGCTATCTTTTTTCCATTGGATGGTTTTGGCTCCTTTGTCAAAAATCAAGTGACCATAAGTGTGTGGGTTCATTTCTGGGTCTTCAATTCTATTCCATTGGTCTATCTCTCTGTCTCTGTACCAATACCATGCAGTTTTTATCACTATTGCTCTGTAATACTGCTTGAGTTCAGGGATAGTGATTCCCCCTGAAGTCCTTTTATTGTTGAGGATAGCTTTAGCTATCCTGGGTTTTTTGTTATTCCAGATGAATTTGCAAATTGTTCTGTCTAACACTTTGAAGAATTGGATTGGTATTTTGATGGGGATTGCATTGAATCTGTAGATTGCTTTTGGTAAAATGGCCATTTTTACTATATTAATCCTGCCAATCCATGAGCATGGGAGATCTTTCCATCTTCTGAGGTCTTCTTCAATTTCTTTCTTCAGAGTCTTGAAGTTCTTATTGTACAGATCTTTTACTTGCTTGGTTAAAGTCACACCTAGGTACTTTATATTATTTGGGTCTATTATGAAGGGTGTCGTTTCCCTAATTTCTTTCTCGGCTTGTTTCTCTTTTGTATAGAGGAAGGCAACTGATTTATTTGAGTTAATTTTATACCCAGCCACTTTGATGAAGTTGTTTATCAGCTTTAGTAGTTCTCTGGTGGAACTTTTGGGATCACTTAAATATACTATCATATCATCTGCAAATAGTGATATTTTGACCTCTTCTTTTCCGATCTGTATCCCCTTCACCTCCTTTGGTTGTCTGATTGCTCTGGCTAGAACTTCAAGAACTATATTGAATAAGTAGGGAGAGAGTGGGCAGCCTTGTCTAGTCCCTGATTTTAGTGGGATTGCTTCAAGTTTCTCTCCATTTAGTTTAATGTTAGCAACTGGTTTGCTGTATATGGCTTTTACTATGTTTAGGTATGGGCCTTGAATTCCTATTCTTTCCAGGACTTTTATCATGAAGGGGTTTTGCATTTTGTCAAATGCTTTCTCAGCATCTAATGAAATGATCATGTGGTTTTGTTCTTTCAGTTTGTTTATATAATGGAGCAGGTTGATGGTTCTTTCTGCAGGCACTCAGTGCTATGAGTTTTCCTCTTAGCACAGCTTTCATTGTGTCCCATAAGTTTGGGTATGTTGTACCTTCATTTTCATTAAATTCTAAAAAGTTTTTAATTTCTTTCTTTATTTCTTCCTTGACCAGGTTATCATTGAGTAGATCATTGTTCAATTTCCAAGTACATGTGGGCATGCTTCCTTAATTGTTATTGAAGACCAGTTTTAGGCCGTGGTGTTCCGATAGCAGGCATGGAATTATTTCTATCTTTCTGTACCTGTTGAGGCCCGTTTTTGACCAATTATATGGTCAATTTTGGAGAAAGTACCATGAGGAGCTGAGAAGAAGGTATATCCTTTTGCTTTAGGATAGAATGTTCTATAAATATCTGTTAAGTCCATTTGGCTCATGACTTCTCTTAGTCTGTCTACATCTCTGTTCAATTTCTGTTTCCATGATCTGTCCATTGATGAGAGTGGGGTGTTGAAATCTCCCACTATTATTGTGTGAGGTGCAATGTGTGTTTTGAGCTTTAGTAAGGTTTCTTTTACATATGTAGGTGCCCTTGAATTTGGAGCATAGATATTTAGGATTGAGAGTTCATCTTGGTGGATTTTTCCTTTGATGAATATGAAGTGTCCTTCCTTATCTGTTTTGATGACTTTTAATTGAAAATTGATTTTATTTGATATTAGAATGGCTACTCCAGCTTGCTTCTTCTGACCATTTGCTTGGAAAATTGTTTTCCAGCCTTTCACTCTGAGGTAATGTCTGTCTTTGTCTCTGAGGTGTGTTTCCTGTAGGCAGCAGAATGCAGGGTCCTCGTTGCGTATCCAGTTTGTTAATCTATGTCTTTTTATTGGGGAGTTGAGGCCATTAATTTTGAGAGATATTAAGGAATAGTGATTATTGCTTCCCGTTATATTCATATTTGGATGTGAGGTTACATTTGTGTGCTTTCATTCTCTTTGTTTTGTTGCCAAGATGATTAGTTTCTTGCTTCTTCTAGGGTATAGCTTGCCTCCTTATGTTGGGCTTTACCATTTATTATCCTTTGTAGTGCTGGATTTGTAGAAAGATATTGTGTAAATTTGGTTTTGTCATGGAATATCTTGTTTTCTCCATCCATGTTAATTGAGAGTTTTGCAGGATACAGTAACCTGGGCTGGCATTTGTGTCCTCTCAGGGTCTGTATGACATCAGTCCAGGATCTTCTGGCCTTCATAGTTCCTGGCGAGAAGTCTGGTGTGATTCTGATAGGTCTGCCTTTATATGTTACTTGACCTTTTTCCCCTACTGCTTTTAATATTCTTTCTTTATTCTGTGCGTTTGGTGTTTTGACTATTATGTGACGGGAGGTGTTTCTTTTCTGGTCCAATCTATTTGGAGTTCTGTAGGCTTCTTGTATGCCTATGGGTATCTCTTTTTTTAGATTAGGGAAGTTTTCTTCTATGATTTTGTTGAAGATATTTACTGGTCCTTTGAGCTGGGAGTCTTCACTCTCTTCTATACCTATTATCCTTAGGTTTGATCTTCTCATTGAGTCCTGGATTTCCTGTATGTTTTGGACCAGTAGCTTTTTCTGCTTTACATTCTCTTTGACAGTTGAGTCAAGGATTTCTATGGAATCTTCTGCTCCTGAGATTCTCTCTTCCATCTCTTGTATTCTGTTGGTGAAGGTTGTATCTACAGCTCCTTGTCTCTTCTTTTGTTTTTCTATATCCAGGGTTGTTTCCATGTGTTCTTTCTTGATTGCTTCTATTTCCATTTTTAATTCCTTCAACTGTTTGATTGTGTTTTCCTGGAATTCTTTCAGGGATTTTTGCGATTCCTCTCTGTAGGCTTCTACTTGTTTATTAATGTTTTCCTGTGTTTCCCTAAGGGAGTTCTTCACGTCTTTCTTGAAGTCCTCCAGCATCATGACCAAATATGATTTTGAAACTAGATCTTGATTTTCTTGTGTGTTTGGATATTCCATGTTTGTTTTGGTGGGAGAATTGGGCTCCGATGATGCCAAGTAGTCTTGGTTTCTGTTGCTTGGGTTCCTGCGCTTGCCTCTCGCCATCAGATTATCTCTAGTGTTACTTTGTTCTGCTATTTCTGACAGTGGCTAGACTGTCCTATAAGCCTGTGTGTCAGGAGTGCTGTAGACCTGTTTTCCTCTCTTTCAGTCAGTTATGGGGACAGAGTGTTCTGCTTTCGGGCGTGTAGTTTTTCCTCTCTACAGGTCTTCAGCTGTTCCTGTGGGCCTGTGTCTTGAGTTCACCAGGCAGCTTTCTTGCAGCAGAAAAGTTGGTCTTACTTGTGGTCCTGAGGCTCAAGTTTGCTCGTGGGGTGCTGCCCACGGGCTCTCTGCGGCGGCAGCAACCAGGAATACCTGTGCCGCCCCTTCCGGGAGCTTCAGTGCACCAGGGTTCCAGATGGTCTTTGGTGTTTTCCTCTGGCGTCTGAGATGTATGTACAGAGAGCAGTCTCTTCTGGTTTCCCAGGCTTGTCTGCCTCTCTGAAGGTTTAGCTCTCCCTCCCACGGGATTTGGGTGCAGAGAACTGTTTATCCGGTCTGTTTCCTTCAGGTTCCGGCATTGTCTCAGGCAGGGGTCCTGCCGCTCCTGGGCCCTCCCCCACGGGATCCCAGAGGCCTTATACAGTTTCCTCTTGGGCCAGGGATGTGGGCAGGGGTGAGCAGTGTTGGTGGTCTCTTCCGCTCTGCAGCCTCAGGAGTGCCCACTTGACCAGGCGGTTGGGTCTCTCTCTCACAGGGTCTAGGAGCAGAGAGCTGCTGCGGGCCGGGATCCGCCGGTGTGGGACTTCCGGTAAACACAGAACGTGCTCGGTCCTAGAGGAATTCTGCTTCCGTGTGTCCCAAGCTCACCAGGCAGCTTTCTTTCAGCAGAAAAGTTGGTCTTACCTGTGGTCCTGAGGCTCAAGTTCGCTTGTGGGGTGCTGCCCATGGGCTCTCTGCAGCCAATTTCTTTCTTTATATCTTCCTTGACCAGGTTATCATTGAGTAGAGCATTGTTTAATTTCCACGTATATGTGGGCATTCTTCCCTTATTGTTATTGAAGACCAGTTTTAGGCCGTGGTGGTCTGATAGCACGCATGGGATTATTTCTATCTTTCTGTACCTGTTGAGGCTCGTTTTTTGACCAATTATATGGTCAATTGTAGAGAAAGTACCATGAGGAGCTGAGAAGAAGGTATATCCTTTTGCTTTAGGATAGAATGTTCTATAAATATCCGTTAAGTCCATTTGGCTCATGACTTCTCTTAGTCTGTCTACGTCTCTGTTTAATTTCTGTTTCCATGATCTGTCCATTGATGAGAGTGGAGTGTTGAAATCTCCTACTATTATATTGTGAGGTGCAATGTGTGTTTTGAGCTTTAGTAAGGTTTCTTTTACTTATGTAGGTACCCTTGTATTTGGGGCATAGATATTTAGGATTGAGAGTTCATCTTGGATTTTTCCTTTGATGAATATGAAGTGTCCTCCCTTATCTTTTTTGCTATATCAATATTCTTATCCTGGGGTGGAGCATGCCATAATAATGAATAGTCGGCAAGACATGCTTATTGGTATAATAGTGACAAGTTTCTTTAGGGCATAAAAATAAAACATCTTTTAATTAAATTTCAGATATCATATTTTGTTTGTCAGGTTAATTGAGTGAAAAAACACTACTGTATTAACTTGGCACATTTTGATATGTTTCAATGAATGTGTTTCCAGAGTAATTCCATTGTAGTTGAATAACTACACTGAATTTAGCTAGGAACATTTTATGGACTGAGTAAAATTAGGATAAAGAGAAGAGCAGAAAAGAACTAGCATTATTCTCCTTCTTTCTCTGCACAGAGGAAGGCATTCCAACTTCTGTGAGTTCCACACCATGATACACCACATTCCTCTGAACCATCATATATATACACACATATATATATGTATATATATGCATATGCCTGTGTATGAATAGCCGAAGCTATAAACAAAGTTAAAATAATAATTAAAATATTAAAATGATAATCTTTCTAAGATTAATACAAGTAAAGTACTCATGACCTTAAGAAAGGCAAATATTCCTTAGACATGATGACAGAGGTAGAAATATTTTTTTAAATGATACATTAGATTTCATCCAAATCCTAAACTTCTAACCAAAAGAGACAGTTAAAAACATGAACAGGCAAACCACAGCCTGGAAACAATCCAAATGTTCACTAATTAATGAATACATAAACCAGTATTGTAGTCCACACAATAGAATACAATTTTGAAATGAAAAGGAAAGAAGCAATAATATATGCAACCATATGGATGAAACTCAAAAACAGCATAAGTGAAAGAAAGCAGAATCATACTCTACCACTTCATCTACATGCAGTTGTAAAACAAAAAGAAAATTAACACTAGAGATGGATGATAAGTGCTTACTTGGGCTTAGATTTGAAAGTCAAGAAGACTGCAAAAGTCACAATAGAATTAGAGAAAAAATGGATCTTTCAACTGCTTGGTTAGAGTTATACCAAGATATTTTATGTTATTTGCTTTTAGTAATGAATGGGATCCATGTTTGCAAAATAGATAATTAGGATAAGAATGATTTTAAGCTCATATTCTACATGAAGTTACTTTTAAATAACAATTATAACAGAGGGTAAATCAATGGTGGTTAGTGTTCTGGATTTAGAAAAATTGAATTAATTCATATGAAGAAGGTC